>NC_085951.1:15026071-15333214 GCF_963556715.1 Cydia fagiglandana | reverse complement strand
TACCCGTTTTAATTAATGATTGTAAGTGAAACGGCATTTAAATCCCAACAATTGAACGTTAATGAATGACCCATGCCCACATCTGAGCAGGTTTACAAACAAAGGGTTTCGGCACCGGCCCGACATTGTTTGAGAGCTCGGACAAACACACAGACAGACAAAAGGACAATGGAATACCGGCACAAACTTCCGACGGGTGGAAAAGTCCTGGAATTGTTGTTTAGTTTTAATTGGGTGGCCATTTTGTTTCGGAGTTTTTCGAGTTGGAATTAGCTTGGTGAAAAATAAATTGAATTCGTACCTACCTACTATGTTGAGTACTTTATCACATTCTAGTTATAATTTCATTAATTCTGATGGAATATTGAAACAGTAACATGTTTTTGTATGATAAAGATCCAGAACCTCTACCCTTAGTATTTAGTACATAATATTTTTGCATTTTTTTTTCAGACCGATTTTTATGTTTACCATTTTTTTATTTGAACCCAAGATTTTGACCACAACTTACATGAAGGGTGAGCGCATTAATCTCACGATGATTAAAAATAAAATGCGCATTTTTTTAAAATAAACTAGAGAAGAAGTGTGTATCGAGCAACATGTAATGGAGGATTTCGTACCTTCATCTCTTAGGTACGATGTGTAAAGTCAGCCAAACCAGCCGACGTACATTAGAATAAAACTAATTAATGTCTCAACCGATTATGTTTAACGTACCATAAATATTGTATAACGTAAGCTCTTTAACACAAGTGCATTTTAAGGTCAGACGTCCGAGAGCTTGTCACCGTATCAAAATACTTGTCACCTTTCAACTTACGTCTCTAGCAATCAATATGGGTGACAACAGGCCGTTAACTATTGAGCATTGGCATATCGACCACTGGGACGTTTATCTTAATGGAAGATTTATATTTTGAAAATGAATATTTTTATCATTCATAAGATTTATATTTTGAAAATGAATATTTTTATCATTTATAAGATTTATGTTTTGAAATTTTCAAAATATAAATCCTTAATGCACAGATTTAATACAATGTCACACAATAGAAGTACAGTTAAGTACTTAATTCAAAGTGGTACCGTGGCCATTATAAAGTTCCCCGTTTTGACAGCCCAATAACTTGCCGCGGAAGTGACTGTGCTAATTATAAGTTTAATGAATCTAGTCTTGTCGCTGGTTGGCGTAATTTGTGGCAGAATTTGTAGGATGACTAAGTATTTTCCTTAAAGCTTTTATTTAAGAGGGGTAGCCCCCTCTTAAAAAAAGCTTTGAGGAAAAATTTTGATACCGTTTTAGTCAAGGAAAAATGCATTGCTAAATGTATACGAAAACATGTGTATTTTAGTGTTCCTTTAGGAAAAAAACATAACCCTATAGCATCACTTTGTTGTCCGTCTGTCCGTCTGTCGGTCAAAACCCTTTATCTCGAGAATAGGTAGAGATATCGAGTTGTAATTAAAACCATATACTCAGGTCCACAGTCCCTTAAAGCTGGGAAAAAATCAAACTTCTATGTTAAAGTAAAAAAAAAATTACCGCCGTTTATGCTGCAAAAAATGTATATTTAGACACTCTTAAGGGAATCAAAATTTATTTATAGGGTATAATAGTTCCCGTTGACCTAAAACTAAAGGCAAGTAATATCGTCTTACACTACAAATACGGGGAAAATCTGAATAGGTAAGGTACTATAAATTTGTAAAACAATTTCCTTTAAACTTTCGACATAGTTACTCTCTCGAGTCGACTCGAGTGCGGTAAAGTAGTACCACTTGTACTGTAAAGTGTATACCTACATATCATCAATAATCATTGCATCATATAGGTATCATTGTAAACATAATTTTAACTTTGTATTAAAACTAAGAAATATCTCAATTACACTATCACACGAAAACGTAGGTACCTAAAAATAATCCAAATAATAAATCAAACGATCGACAAAAACTTGTTTTAGAAGTCGCGCGTATACTTGCTATATATTAAATTTACATTTTCTTATTATGGTTTGGTTTATGGAAAAATACTTACGTAAACATACCGAACTCCGCATCTAACATCAATTTGGGGCAAAAAAAATATGTGATTTTCCGTTATGTTATGAAAATACCTTCCATACGTTTACGTAACTCAATGGAAGATTTTTATAAGGGCACAGAAACCCTACAAGTAATTGCTGTTCTGGGGGCGGATTGAACCCCAAAACCAGTATACAAGGGTCTCTAAATAAAACATAATTATGAAGGACACAAGGGCAAGTTTAAAATGGTCCAGTGAGGCGAAGTAAACGGAGGTAATATTTTAAGGCTGTTTTAAGGCTCCTCTTCACGTTGGGCCAACGCCAACGCCAACGAGGGACGCATTTATGCGTTAGAGGGAGCAAGTGATATTGCTATCTCATTCTACCGTATGGCTGCGTCCCTCGTTGGCGTTGGCCCAACGTGAAGAGGAGCCTTTACGGAGGATTTGCTGCGAGGTTGGCTGACGTTAAAATTTTAATTACGGCTTAGTAGGTTGACAAAAAACGCTTCAAACCAAAATATGAACAGTTCCTTTTAGCATTGCCGAGGCTTGGAAGCCATTAAAAGCTTGGAGTATTAAAATAGATTATTTTGTACAGTTGACATTTTAGGCAGGCATTATGTGTAGAATTGGTGATGTTTTTTAAGTATCTTGTCAATCAAATTAAAATACAATATATGTATACAGTCACCTGCAAAAATATGTTACACAACTAAGGCTGCATAAAATATCTGACATGATCTTATTTGTAGAGCCATAAGAGCGTGTCACATATTTTTGCGGCCTTCAAAGAGTCACATACCTATGCAGGTGACTGAACAGTGGTGCAACTAAACGAAATTAATAACTAGCTTAAATCTAAAATAGGCCCCTGAGGCATTGTACCAAGGATGCTGGCGGCATTTCCCCGCTGTATCGCAATACTGATACGTTGTGCGAGGTAGCAGCCAGGTCTTCGGTCACCATTAAAATTGGGCATGGATATATATTTTCAAATTCGAGACATTATTTGGTCTGATGTTTCATTTGACCGAATGCGTTTTTTTTTCAAAATCCTTCGAAATTTTAGAAGACTCACATATCTAACCTAACCTAATCTAAAAAAAGGGCTCAGACAAAAAATCGGACAATGTATTTCGAAGTTCTTGCGATAAATATGATTGGAGGGTTCCAATAAAATGATATCCTGTGTATAAATAATAGGTTGTTTTACTTTTGATTTTGGATTTTAATACCTGTTTAGTATTCTTCTAAACTGTTTTCGAAAATTATAAAAGAAATATATGTTTAGTATTTAAAACACTTTTGCTTCAATAATTACCCTACACACATCCCTCACTACATTATGATATCATAATACGAGTAGTATATAGGTGTTATTAATTAAATATATCTACACAAACTGCCTGTTATTATAGACTAAACACAATATTAAAAACCTTTTACAAACATATCGGGTTATATTCTAGTTTTTAATCTAGGTATCGTATATTCTTAAATCCCAAGAGATTATATTGGCCTTTGAGGTTTTAACAAAATACATTATGATATGATTTATTCATGTAAACAGTATATTGTCTTTACCTTATTACTTAAAAGGTCAGACGTGAAAATAAAATAAGCTTATCTAAGCTATTTTAATATAGAAATATTAGTTTTTTGTGCAAATTTTAGTACGCAAATGTGCTACGATATAAGGATGAAATATTTTCTGGGGGTAGTCCCATATTAATTTGGTTAGATACCCTAATTAGGTAATTAGGTATCTTCATAAACCTTCATATACCTTCTGTCATGTTCTGTTTTGGAGCACAATAAGAGCGCGTCATATATATATGTACATATGTATGTAAGGTGTGTTCGGGTAATACCGAATGTCGGATAATTCCGAAATTCAGATGAAAATCACCCTTAATTCCATCATAATAAAAGTCTCTTTTCGGAATTATCCGACAGTTTTCGACATTCGGAATTACCCGAGTAAACCTTATGTCATTTTATTGCACAAAAACAGGTTTACATAAAACGGATAAAACAAAACAAAAATAAAAATGTTATGTACAAAGGCGAAATTATCATTAAAACGGATCTCTTTCAGCTAACTGAGAAAATGCGAAAGGATAAAACACTAACAGGTGAAAGACAATTTAATATGGACAAGTAGCAATATGAGAATTTTGCGGTCCTCGTTGTGTTACATATTGCTCGTGACTGCACCAGAAAACGATAGAAAAATGGTAATAATGGTGGTTATATTGGTATAAGTCGAATTTGCCTGCAAGTTCAGAGCTCCTTGAGTTACTCGCCTGAGCACGAAATGAAAAAACTTTTCAAGTTCAGTTCGCGAGCGCCTCGGTTTTTATTACACTCTCTTGTTGTAAAATGTTTGACGACTCTGATTGTCTTGTGTTACTTTTTTGTGTCTCACCTTCACAGAAATCAGTATATCCTGGATCAACATAATTACAAATGAATGTTAAAATATCTGAAGCCCTAAAAGTTTAGTGATTGATTTGTTAAGTATTAAAACAAGCAATATTTAATAAATACCTGTATTCAATAATTAATAACAATCCAAAAATCTATCATTATACTATGATAACAATACAAAAAAGTCAAACACTCTGCTTCGCATCGTCCGACAAAATCGATAACTCATCCACAAATTGCCATTTCTCGGCCTCTGCAATAACTCACTATTATCACATAAAACAACTATACATAAATTGAATTATATTGCCCTATTGCCTAATGTTTAATTTGTCTTTGGTTTTTATTTGTAGTTTCATTGTATTGTATTTTTTTTTGTAGTTTCACAGTGCCTTGGTTTTACTGTAATGCTGTGTTACTTATTTGAGTAATAAATAAATAATTACGGGACGCTACTTTTTCTTAGTTGCGTAGATGCGTACCTATATTTTTTGTTATAGGTCTTTAACTACTGCCCTATTCGAACTTTAAGATACGTCAATTAATAGATCTCGAAGCGATATGGATTAGATGTGTCAGTGTCAAAAGTGATGTTTTTGTTTGAGGAAATGTCACATTTGACACTGACATATCTATTTCATATCTTTTCTAGATCTATTAACTGATATATCTTAAAGTTGGAATCCGCCGGTATAGTCTAAAATGGCCAGTAATAAATTCAAAGTCACTTTGACTGGTTGTTCAATGTTACAATAAATCTATTATAAAAATAGCTTTTTTTTAAACGACTGTTGTCATTGTTTAAGCACAAAGTCGTGCGCAAGAGCATTAGCTTTGTTTGGGTCGAAATCGTGAGTAACGGAGCCCTATTCTGATTTATAATCTTGTTACGTTCTTGATCTTATTTCGATACGACTTTTAAGATCGCTCACGCTGGTTGTCGCATGCATATTAAAGTGAAATGTGCGTGAGATGCGCGCCGATCAGCAAGCCAGTTGTCTAGGTCGTATCCAAACCAATACAAATTGTTACATCAGAATCGATCTTAAGGTCAATTCGTCACCTGTCAAGACATATATTTATTACGGTATAGTAGGTAAGCGACGTCAGTACCTACGTCTCAGGAGTATTCAAAAGAGATGCCAGGCGTTATATTTTATAGCATGTCTAGGCATCCATTTCATTTTTAGGGTTTCGTACCCAACGGGACCCAATTACTAAGACTCCGCTGTCCGTCCGTGCGTCCGTCTGTCACAAGGCTGTATCTCACGAACCGTGATAGCTAGACAGTTGAAATTTTCACAGATGATGTATTTCTGTTGCCGCTATAACAACAAATACTAAAAAGTACGGAACCCTCGGTGGGCGAGTCCGACTCGCACTTGGTTTTTGTGATTAAAGTTGATAATTTCGGCAATTTTACGATTTATTAGGGATCATTATGATCAAAAATGAAATATTTAATTAGTTAAAAAAACTTCTATATATTCTGTCCCAGTTCCACGAAATTAATGAAATAGCCCATCAGTACTAAAGTTACTAAACTAAAGTTTTGTTCACATATAGTAACATTTATGATTTAATGTCTGTCGAATACCTGCAGTCGTGACGTGACAAAATCGAGTTAGATCTGTTCTAACGACAACGACAAACTGTGTTGTTATCGCGACCGCGTATGCGCAATGCGTGACATTTTGGTTAAACACCAGCCAAGTGTATATCGTGCTGTCAGCATAGGGTTCCGAAGTTTTTACAGCCAAATAATTTAATTTCCAGCCAATTTCGTACGTTGTCACAGTGACAATTGTATGAGGTCCCTAGCGACTTTCATTGACTGTCACTGTGACAAAGCACGAAATAATTATTTTACATCGTATTTTCACGGAAACGTACAAACATGTCTTCCTATTTCAGTCAGTCTCGTGAGTCTCAGTACCTACAAAAAGTACTGCGGCTGACTGAAGTAGCATGATAAATACGAACTCTATTTTATAACCTAATAATTTTTGCTAGAAATTGCAATATTTGCATAGATATTTGTTTCCTAATTTTCTTTGTTTTTTTTTTCAATCAGTAGTTTATTAAAATAAATTTCTTCCAGTTATTGAAGCATGTAAGATACAGGGTGACTTTTGGGACGTGATCAGAAACTGTTCCGATTGATGTCCCTTTTGAGAGAACCTGAAACTTTTCATCTAAGTATTTTATCCCTAATCTTCTGTGATTTCCTTGCGTAAAACTTTCTCGTTTAGGAAAATTCTTTCTTTCATGCTCAATTAATTCACCAATTAATCCTTTTTTGTTTAACTGAACAAGAATTAATAACGTATTTATGGCTGACTAATAAAATTAATATTTTGAGTTAGTGCGCAATATGAAATTAAATATACACTTCGTCCTAATTGACTTGTTTCATTTAGTTTTAGCAGTAGTCAAATCTGTTGATAGTTTAACTATACATCTAATGTAAATAAATATATTGCGCATAAAGCAAAAATATTATATACAAATAGGTACATAAGTATGACAAAGTAGCAACAGCTAAAATATTAAGAAATATAATAATGTAATAAAATATGTTATTAATAGGTTAGATCTCAACTTTTTGTTTAGTTTATTTGGCATTAAGTTTCATGTCACGAGCACACACTAAAGTGTTGAATTGATGTTGTTTGTGATTATGTTGGAATAAATCATAATACACATCACGATCAATTTAAATAAGGAATACAAAAATATACTATAAATAGCAGTCTATTGACGTTATGTTATAGCCATTTCAGCACACACAGCTGTATCTTCATGATAACCTCCTACCGTCTGACCTCTGCATAGTAATATCTGTATATACAAATGTAGCGTAACTACTCATTTCATATATTACGAGTACATAATAATACATATGTCGGAGCGTGACTCCAGAAGGACGTATTGCAGCGTTACAGTTCATAGTTAAAGACGCCTGTATAAAGTCGATTAGCAATGTTTGGCTACGTATTACTGGGTTGTAACGAAATTCATAATGTTGCGTAGAGAGTAACGCCATCTATTGGCGTGTTGTTGAACTAAAATGACAGTTAGAAGGCTTTGAAACGTCAAGAGGGTTCTCTTGGGTGAAGGTAGGCACGAGTTGGTAGTTTTGTCGTTATGTTGGTGGACCGGTCGAGCAGGTGTGCCTGCTTGACTTAAAAGGCGGGAGCGGTGAGGCTCCGTAATCAGACTTGATTTGACCGCGCTAGAGATCGGACGTTAGCCAACCTCGTGCCTAATTCGCCACGTTCCTGAAGGCTTATACCTGAAGGATTATTCTGAAAGCTTATAGAATCCAACGTTCTTTAACCATTTAGCTAAGTGTTTTATTCCAAGTGTTATTTTGATTTCTTACGTGTGATTAGAAGCTTACCTTTGTAAAATAAAGAGAAGAAGTGTTGTTTTGAAAAGATGTGTCCCGCCGAGTTTGTTGCCGGTCCCATATTGGGATACCCTTCTCCAATAGAGAAGGAATTAAATCTTCTCGGGTCAGAGGTGTACGGTTGGAGCCGGCCTAGCTTGATTTGAATAAAGACTTGAACGATTTTATGTGATCCTTTTATTTGAGTGCTATCCAAATACATCCCAATAGCGACTAGATATTTTAGTAGGCACTAGTATGGTTAACAAGTCCGAAAGTTTATTTCATGCACTGGTAGCATACTGGGTTAGCTGTGAAGTAATACATTGAGATACTACGCCCACCCGCCATCCTGTGTAAACACCCGTGTTGCCTGGTGCCCTCCGTCATCAGAAGTGGGATGCCGAGTCTCATGTATTGCTTACACAGCCACGTAGGAGTGCGGTGTATTTCCAGTGTGTTTTTGGTAATGTTTGGCTATCCTACATCGAGACACGTGGTAATGGTAAGCTCACGTGTCTAACCTTAATTGAAAGGTGAGTGCAGTTCATTATGTTATTTGATGTGAATTATTGTGAAATTGTGAATTATGATTGAGACAGTCTAATCATGGCAGTCATGACGTGACGTCATCTCTGGTAACGCCACGTTTCTTTATAATTGATTTTTATAATCCATTTAAATCAAAGTGATCTTGAGTTGTGAAATCCATATTGTTAATTACAACTGCCGGCTATCACGACGTGATATTTTTCATCGCTCACTTGTGAATCTACCCTCAAAAATGGATTTTTAATGAAAATAGAAATGAACTGGCACAAAATGTTCCTATTAAGAATTATGACACCCTTTGTATCGTTTTGTAATTAATAAGCTGCGACAAATAATTGCCCGTAATGCCGTGATAGATAACAAATCGTGCATACTTTGAAAACATGAGCTACGCATATGAAAATTAATGTTACAGTGCGCTGCAACCTGAGCAGAGACAACTTACAGATGCCATCACGCCTGTAACACAGAAGCAGCTGTGCAGTATCGTCTGTGATGGAGATTTGGAAATAAAAGGACAGGTTTCGTTCTGATTGTTTATTAGTGATTTTTATTTTGAGTGTAATGGCGAAGCATAACAGTCGAACGTAACTAATTAGCTGTCACTTTTCGTATTGGCCCTTTTACCTTTTTACTCATTTTAGGAACACGTGTTTGTTCATGGAGTAAAATAAAACACACTCATTGAAGTTTAAATCATATTCTGAGTTTTTTAAAGTCCTATATCCATTGGTAACATGTCTTTTGTGTCCGCTACTAGGGCATTACACAAATCTTGGAGTATAACCTGCATACATGATAAACCTGATACCGTACAAATGATGATTTCAGTAAGAGCTAGCTACGATAAACCACATCGTGCATCTCGCCATCTGCCACAGTAACGGCAACTGCAAGGCGGAAGGCGTCAGCCTTCGTGCTTGGGTTGGTCTTCACCACCACGACCTTTTGACTTGGACACGTGCATCATACTTTATTATCTGGTGAGCAGTTCACATTTCGTTGGGGTTATTTTGAGTTGTTTTACTTCTGATTGGAACTCTTGAGCGAGTTTCTGTTTAAAGCTAAAGTAGAAAGCGAAAGTAAGATGAGCCGTTGGTGCGGCGCTATTTGATGTTGATTTAAGATAATTTTGTGACAATGGATGTTGAAATTTAATGTGTATGGTATAGTTGGTATACCATTTGAATAGAGATTAAATGCGATCGTTTGGAGTTATGAGTTTCAATACACGTTGTCACAAGGTCTCAAGTGCGCACGGTCAGAATAACCGAGCGAAATTATTGTCTATTGTAGTTGTAATGATTAAAATGTGTTATCGTGCAATTCATAATGTTCAGTTACAGTCAGTCAGATTACACTTACCAAGCGTAGACGTAGGCGTAAAACACCGGAAGTAGATTTTTATGTTCTTTTCCGTTGCTGTGCGGCCACACGTGGTGGCGTGCGTTTGGTCTGTGTCATCGGCTGGTGTTGCTGAGTGTAGCATTACGAGATGATCGGATGGCGGTCCGGTCGTGCATTCATGATGATGGTGGTCATTGTGAGTGTAGCATTGCTAGATGATCGGATGGCGGTCCGGTCGTGCATTCATGATGATGGTGGTCATTGTGAGTGTAGCATTGCTAGACGATCGGATGGTGGTCCGGTCGTGCATTCATGATGATGGTGGTCATTGTGAGTGTAGCATTGCTAGACGATCGGATGGTGGTCCGGTCGTGCATTCATGATGATGGTGGTCATTGTGAGTGTAGCATTGCTAGACGATCGGATGGTGGTCCGGTCGTGCATTCATGATGATGGTGGTCATTGTGAGTGTAGCATTGCGAGATGATTGGATGGTGGTCCGGTCATGCATTCATGATGATGGTGGTCATTGTGAGTGTAGCATTGCGAGATGATCGGATGGTGGTCCAGTCACGAGTTCATGATGATGGTGGTCATTGTGAGCTTTATAGATTTAACGAGTGTAATTTAAACACAGTACATTTGTGCAGACGCTGGATGCGGGTGGTTTCCAACCGATACGAATGGAGGTCCAAGGGGGAGGCCTATGTTCAGCAGAGAACGTCTTATGGCTGAGATGATGATGAAATTTGTGCAATTGCTGTTGCGATCATTAGATCTAGATTGATTGAAAGACTGTCTTTGGTGACCCTGTTTTTGTTTTATCTACCCCGACCGTATAATTGGTCAGGTTAGCCGAGCAATAAGAATCAAATGTGATCATTGATTTTATTCGATGATGAATGAGACCCAAATTGTTGGTCAGGAGTGACCGAGCGATATGATACTGTGCTGTGTATCTTGTTTCAGAAGCAAATGCATACACCCACACACGAGGACGTGTGTACCGCAGGACGGCCGTGTCGGAGCGTGACTCCAGAAGGACGTATTGCAGCGTTACAGTTCATAGTTAAAGACGCCTGTATAAAGTCGATTAGCAATGTTTGGCTACGTATTACTGGGTTGTAACGAAATTCATAATGTTGCGTAGAGAGTAACGCCATCTATTGGCGTGTTGTTGAACTAAAATGACAGTTAGAAGGCTTTGAAACGTCAAGAGGGTTCTCTTGGGTGAAGGTAGGCACGAGTTGGTAGTTTTGTCGTTATGTTGGTGGACCGGTCGAGCAGGTGTGCCTGCTTGACTTAAAAGGCGGGAGCGGTGAGGCTCCGTAATCAGACTTGATTTGACCGCGCTAGAGATCGGACGTTAGCCAACCTCGTGCCTAATTCGCCACGTTCCTGAAGGCTTATACCTGAAGGATTATTCTGAAAGCTTATAGAATCCAACGTTCTTTAACCATTTAGCTAAGTGTTTTATTCCAAGTGTTATTTTGATTTCTTACGTGTGATTAGAAGCTTACCTTTGTAAAATAAAGAGAAGAAGTGTTGTTTTGAAAAGATGTGTCCCGCCGAGTTTGTTGCCGGTCCCATATTGGGATACCCTTCTCCAATAGAGAAGGAATTAAATCTTCTCGGGTCAGAGGTGTACGGTTGGAGCCGGCCTAGCTTGATTTGAATAAAGACTTGAACGATTTTATGTGATCCTTTTATTTGAGTGCTATCCAAATACATCCCAATAGCGACTAGATATTTTAGTAGGCACTAGTATGGTTAACAAGTCCGAAAGTTTATTTCATGCACTGGTAGCATACTGGGTTAGCTGTGAAGTAATACATTGAGATACTACGCCCACCCGCCATCCTGTGTAAACACCCGTGTTGCCTGGTGCCCTCCGTCACATATATAATTTCTTTACGAGAATCAAATAAGGCTGAAACCGCAATGTTAAGGGGCCTACAGATTACCAGTTCACCGGACGATATCAGCCTGTCAGTTGTTCGGAGCTGTCAAATATTGCTTATAACTTACAGACCGATATTGTCCGGCGGACTGGTAATCAGTGGGCCCCTTTACATTGATTAGAGTCTGGCTAGCCAAAAATTGTTGACAGATATTTCGTTGTTGTCTATGATTTAAAAAAAGCTATATGTCAGTTGTCAATTTATGTCATTCATTCAAATTGTTTGCGTTTTATAAGGGATTTATTTTAAATAATATTAATAATTTATATACTGAGTGAGGTTCGCAAACTATTATTTAAGCTCGTAAATAATTACGACAATGTGCGATGTCGACGTGTAGCGTTGTATAACGAAAAACTGCAATGTTTACGACTCCTAAACAAATGTAAACAAATTAGAAGGTTGGTGCTCTATAAATATTTTGATACTTCGCATTTAGCATATTTGGCATAGTACTTATGTTTCATTTTTTGGTGATGGATTAATTTTACGGTATTATCGAGCTAGGTCTTATTTACACTACATTTCATTTTTATAATGGTATATGGTGAGAAAGTGTTAACGTATGTGTTTATCGTTGACTGTACTTTACATAGTGGTAGAAATTATGTGAGCTGACTCAGCTGACTTTGAGTGCACGTCAACGTATATTTAACTTATATCATTAGGTACGTTACGTGTGCACAGAAAATAAAAAAAATATTTTCTAGTATCAAAACTATAATTCCTACTGCACAAAGTGTGACCAGCCCAAGATTTTTTGAATTTCCCGCCAAACATTTGTGTAATATTTCAGTAGCCAGATTCTACCTACTAGTTGATGTGACTGCCTCGTGATAAAAAGAAAGCTTTAAAATACGAGTGTATGTTTATGTAACCAGCAGAAAACTAGTTCCATGAAAACATCACACGGGTGCTTTAATGCCTTTTTCATGTAAACTTTCGTTCATTGTTTTGTCTAAAACATATTACAAGCTCTCTTTGATGTGCTGAGAATCCACAAATGATGTGAGCACAAAGGCACAAACTCAATAAAACGTCTCTAGTACAGTCATTATATCCAAAAAACCGACCCTATCCGTGATTAATTAGTTCTTGGATTTTTTTTTCGTAGGTCCCTCGGGGGGGTCACTGGGAGTGTAAATTCAAAAAGTAGGCTTAATCAGGCTCCTGCGTATATTCGAAAAATGGTTTTTTTCCAAAGAAACGGTTTTTCTTCAATAACTCGGCCATTTTTGATTTTACAGTAAAACCGTAAGGACAAAAACTGTAGGAAATTTGATTCTCTACAAGTTAGTCCAGTCATTATATCCAAAAAACCGACCTTTCCCATGAATAATCAGTTCTTGGATGTTTTTTTCGTACGTCCCTCGGGGGAATCACTGGGAGTGTAAATTCAAAAAGTAGACTGAATCAGGGTCCTGTGTATATTCGAAAAACGGTTTTTCTTGAATAACTCGGTCATTTTTGATTTTACAGTAAAACCGTGAGGACAAAAATTGTTCAGAATTTGATTCTCTACAACTTCGTTTCCCTTCATTTATGCCGTAAAGCGTGGAACATAGGAGATAATGATAATATTTTGAATTTGTCGCGTTTTTCAGGTTTAATTTCTAAAATATCGATTTTGGGGGAAAGAAGGTGGGAACCAAAATTGTTCAGAATTTGATTCTCTATAAGTTTAGTCCTCTTCATTTATCTCATAAAGTTGAAAATAAACGGGATGTTGAAAATATTTTCAATTTGTCGCTTTTTTCAAATTTTATTTCCAAACTATCGATCCTAGAAGAAAAATTGTGAGGACCCAACTTGTAGAGAATCAAATTTTCTAAAATTTTTGTCCTCGCGGTTTTACTGTAAAATAAAAAATGACCGAGTTATTCAAGAAAAACCGTTTTTGGAATATACACAGGACCCTGATTCAGTCTACTCTTTGAATTTACACTCCCAGTGATTCCCCCGAGGGACGTACAAAAAAAATCCAAGAACTGATTATTCACGGGAAGGGTCGGTTTTTTTGATATAATGACTGGACTAACTTGTAGAGAATCAAATTTCCTACAGTTTTTGTCCTTACGGTTTTACTTTAAAATCAAAAATGGCCGAGTTATTGAAGAAAAACCGTTTTTTTTTGAAAAAAACCATTTTTTGAATATACGCAGGAGCCTGATTAAGCCTACTTTTTGAATTTACACTCCCAGTGACCCCCCCGAGGGACCTACGAAAAAAAAATCCAAGAACTAATTATTCACGGGTCAAAATCTATAATGACTGTACTACTCCTCGACTGATATAGGAATGAGGTCAAATCAAATTCCTTTGTTTTTCAGAGATGTTCGAAATTTGAATGATTATCAAAAAAATGTTATAACAAACAAAGGTCGGAATCGGTTTTTTTTTCATACAGAAAATACCGGTATTATTACGTTCTTTTTCGTTATTTGGTTCATTATTTTATTGTTAATGGGACAATCAAATAAAATGAAGTTTGAATAATTGTACGGTTTAGACTCACTTGTTTTTAGTCACTCGCGCGACATGTTTCGGAGAGCCTAGGTCTCCTTTCTCAAACAAGTGAGTCTAAACCGTAAAATTATTCAATTTTAGTAGGTATGTCTCACAACAGTTTAAATTCGATTAATAGGAAATTGTTACCTACCTAAATACATGAATTACATGATTCACCTATTTTACGCTCCTTAGAGCATAAAATTATTGAAAATATTGGGCTATGGGTTTAAAAAATAACCGGTTCCGAGCCCTGATAGAGTTAGACCAAGAAAAGTCTGCAGCGATTTTGATAGCCCATGCAGTTCAAGTGTTATTTATAGGTACGTCATGTCATGATGTCATAGAAGTTTGACAGGATGACATATGTCAATGTCCTATTATTTAGCAAAAAAAATACGAATATTTTTAATGTCAAGTTACAATAACACAATAAGCCGATAACCTCTATTTGTTTACAATTTATTACAACGCAGCTGTAGCGAGATAACCCCGGGCCGCAACCCGACGAGAAAATAACTTGTCAATGCCCGCAGTGACGTCACTGCTTGTCATTTATCTCCGCAAGGACGCGTAGGTATAACGAAGGATTTTAAACTGAAATAGATGTTATATAGCGTAATACGTGGTGAGCAGGTTTCGCGGGGAGAGGTGGATTATGAATGGGGAGAGAAGGTTTGAGAGGGGGGTGAGAAGGGATTTTAAGCCTACTGCTACAAAAATAATGTATTCCAGTTTAAAATGGAGCTATAGTAATACGCATGATAAAACAAAATCGATCCAACAATCTTCCAAAATCACCTTTTTATAAAAACCCCTCTCACCCCAAATACTAGGCACTACGGGGTGAGGTGGGTTTTTCTCTTTATCGTTAAAGTTATGAAATGGAACTTCTCAAAATAAAATAAAAACTAAAATACAAACGTCCGGAACACTTATTATATACATCATTCAGTTTTCATATGTAAAAATAAAATGTTATAGAGGTTTGAATTTCAGTTTTGACCCTAATCACCCCATTTTACGGTACCTACTAAAGAGAAAGTTACTAAACCCTTTCGATTGGCGTGGTCGATAAGCAATATTTTGCTTTCAATGACGTGGTGTTAATTTTTTATCACGTGGATAAAACCATCGATAATATAGGTACAATCAAGTCCCCACCTGACCCGCGAGAAAATAATTTGTCAACGCCCGGAGTGACGTCAGTTTTTTGTTTAGAAGGCCTTGGCCTTTACTCATCCCTTTCAATGATAATGTACTTACACTGTACACTTAAAGTTACATCTTATAGATAAAATAACGACAGCCGAAAGTGACATCTTTAATGTACTATCAGCCAAAGCCAGAGTCAACCACCTTAAAGGCGCATTTGGTTTGAAGCGGGAACATCTGCCCGAGGCTCGTCAGCTTTCGCCCACCAATGAAATTTGGGGGCGAACGAAGTTTTTTGTAAGAAAATGTGTATGGGTATCGGTCATCTGTTTAAAATGCAACGTCTGGTCATGTCCTCTAGGACCCCAGCAACGAAACGCAGTTATTCGATGCTTGACAGGCCAACGAAAGTCAACGTCAATGGCGTTTGAAATAACCTTACAAAAGAATCTGCCACCTGTATACTTTCCCTAATATTGATAAATATTGCTTATCGCTAATATTTTGAATACATTACGGCTGTTTTCTGTGTTTCAATAGCACATTAACCGTTAGAGCATGACGACCGTAACGAACCAATTTCCACACATCAGAATTGTACGCAGTTGGGTTTTCATTATAACAACAACTTAAAAACTACACAGTTGGGTATTCTGAGGGCGGACAGGTCTTTTTGGGCTTCGTCACTCCAGCGGTATATGACCCCAGACGGACGTTTTCCGCCCGGATGCCCCACATACGCTCTTCTCACAGCACTATCCTCTCCCATCCTCTTCAGGTGACCAAGCCAGCGGAGGCGTGTGGCTTTGATCTCGCCAATTATATTGGGTATCGCAACCAGCTCCTCTAGCTCCCTATTCTTCCTTCGCCTCCAAGCATCTTCCTCTCTGATAGGCCCCAGCATCTTCTGCCAGATTTTCCTCTCCGCCACTCAGAGCTTGCTCTCTTCTTTCTGAGTCAAGCTTCACACCCATACATCAAAATTGGTCTAGTGATAGTCTTCTCGACAGTAAATGACACAGTATTCTAATAATGTCACAATATTCCTCTCAATATTAGACAAGCCCCGAGCAAGTTAGCTTTCAAGCGGTTGCTACATAAGTATCTGCTGAAACAAGATTTCGAGTAGTGTCCATCATTATATATTATGAATATGTATGAAATATGTAGTAGTATATTAATTATATATATTCTAGTATATTTATTTGTGTATTTATTCTATATGTAGTTTATCAGAATTATTAGTTGTTCGTTGTTCAGTTGTTTTCCAATGTTCTAATAAATGCCTCTGTTCTCCTTGCACCATTTTTACATGTCTCTGTTTGGCCCGATGGTTGACTGGTAGAGAATGCCATTAGGCATTAAGTTCGCCATTTGTACATTATTTTTATGTTTTGTGCAATAAAGTTTAAATAAATAAATAATGTTTTAATGACGCTCACAATCTTTTTAAGGGCTTAAAAAAAAAAGACTATTGGAAACCACGGGTGACCCTAGGGCTGGCTCATTCCTAGGCCAAAGAATAGGCATAGCCAGCCTTATGGGCACCCTTCCGCAGGGGACAGATCTGGGGGACCTAAGGTAGGTGGGTAAGTTTTATTTATTTATTTTATTAGTTTTAGTTTTAATTTATTTAGGTTATACTTATTTTATTAATAGTTTGTATAAGTTTTGTTTTTATAATGTTGTAATGTTTTATAATAAAATTACCTAGCTAAGTAGCGAACGAAACAATAAAATTAAGGAAGAGTTTCATAAAACCATACTAGTTATAAGTGGGTACTTAAACAACTTGTAGGGTAATAGTCTTTAGTGTAATAATAATTTAACTGCTATTCACTGTTATTATGTACACTTTAACGTTCATAAATCACGCTTTTACTGCAGAGTATTAATATTCTATTCTTCGCACAAGAAACATACACACATCAAAGTGCAGCGATACGCTTATACACGTTCCGATTAAAATATACTGCACGTGATATTAGCATATCTACTTCATAAGAGGCATTCGAACTTTAGCGTTTTGGAGCATTCCATGAAATTATCAACTGTTATCCCGTACAAACGCGAGTTTTTGAAGATTTACAGGTATAGGAGTAAGGAATGCAAATCGGTTATTTTTTGTATGGAAATAACCGCGGTTTCGGTTAAAAACCGATTATTTCCATACAAAAAATAACCGATTTGCATTCCCTATATAGGAGTTCCTTTTTCTGTAACGAACGGTCAAAAATATGACCAGAAAAATGATTGTTGACTTTAAATAAAATGTGTTTGTACGGGATAGCCCATGGAATGCTCCTTTTGAACACATAATTTTATCAAGTTAAGTTTCTATCATAATAAAACAATTGGATTTTCGGTTAAACTTTAAAATAGCGTAGTCGTCACGAGGATATATTTTATGCGTTTTGCTAGTTAATGTTGTTAAAATTGTAGGTACTATTAGATTAAACAATGAAAAAACGTAGAAGCTAAGGAAGACTTGAATAACCCGTTTCAAAAACCATAAATTTTCGGTCCCTCATTTTTATAACTAAATTTTATTTAATATATTTAGAGCAAACTAGTAATTTTATTTAATGGCCTTTAAATAGTGACCTATTACCCGATTTAACTATTTTTTTTTATCCATTTGAAATGTAATTAATTTCCATTTCCAGCACTTCTTCTTCTTTAAGTGCCTTCTCCATCCCGGAGGTTGGCGACCTTATGTCTATATGCCATTCTATCTGAAGTCATGCGAATTAGTTTTTCTGTACTGCCCACGTCCAACCAGTCTCTTATGTTCCGTGTCCATGATATTCTCCTTCTCCCACGTCCTCGTTTCCCTTCAATCTTCCCTTCGATAATTAGTTTTAATAAGTCATATTTTGAGTTTCTATATATATGTCCGAAATATTTAGCTTTCCTTTCTTTAAT
Source organism: Cydia fagiglandana (assembly GCF_963556715.1). Taxonomy (NCBI): domain Eukaryota; kingdom Metazoa; phylum Arthropoda; class Insecta; order Lepidoptera; family Tortricidae; genus Cydia; species Cydia fagiglandana. Next base: position 15,314,913 of record NC_085951.1, on the reverse strand, counting down.
AGTTGTTACGGCTTCCACCTTTTTCTTCATTAATAACATGACTCTTTCGTTACTAACTTTATCGGTCCATTTTATCTTAAGCATTCTACGATAGATCCACATTTCGAAAGCCTGTAATTTACTTATCAAAATTTTCCTTAGCGTCCAGCTTTCGGAGCCATACATGAGGATTGGAAGAATATAGCATTTCACCATTCGCCACCTTAAGTTTAAATTAATCTTCCTGTTGGTCAACAGTTTCTTCATATTTTGAAAGGCACTCCTGGCTATACCAATTCTAGTTTTAACTTCCTGCTCAGGATCCCACGTTTCATTAAGCCAGCAGCCGAGGTATTTGTATTTACTAACTCTTTCCAGACTATGTGAACCTAGTTTTAAGGGGGGAGTTTGTGCACTTGTTTTACTAACGACCATGTGTTTTGTCTTTTTAGTGTTAATTTTTAGACCATACTGTTGAAGTGCATCATCAATTTTTCAAGCATTAATTGAAGGTCATCGAGGTTTTCAGCCAGAAGAACAGTATCATCGGCATAGCGTATGTTATTTATAAGCTTACCGTTCACACGAATGCCTACGTCGAGATCCTCGAGTGCCAATTTGAAAATAGTCTCAGAGTAAATGTTAAATAAACAGGGTGAGAGAATGCATCCCTGTCTCACACCTTTTTCTATCTTTACTTCTTTTGATATGTTATTGTTTACTCTTATCTTTGCTTTTTGATTATAATATAGGTTTTTAATAAATTGTATATCTTTCCCATCCCATCCAATCGATTTTAGAATTTCCAGCACTATAATCCTAATAAATCTCCATGGGTTATCACTATTTAAGTCCATCCAAAAGTTTCTCTCAAATCCTTTTCATAATTCCTGTGCAAAGTCTGAAACTAACATGAAATTAGAAACTATTCCGGTGTTTATAAATGTGCTCAATTTATATTCACAGGATTTGCATAATGCCGGCACGGGAATTTAGCTCGTATTCATATGCGTATTACGGCGTATAGTATCTTGCGTGTTTGCATTGGGTGACGAGCGCGGGGCGGATAATATAAAGAGTCGAATTATTGAAAATAATTTCCTGATTTAATCTTTCACGATTTTAACTTATTATTATTGACAATGACATGGCGCTAGACCTCCCGCCGAGACTTTAGCCAGTCTTCTCCGAGACCACGAGGAAAACGCGATAATTTTATGCGATTAAGTTCAGGTTTGTGAATAATAATAATTTCCTTCCGCAAATGCGTTTACAAGATTTTTATGTAATCGAATTTCAACTGTCGTAATAATCGTATTTTATTTGATTGTTAAAGTGACTAAAAATACGTGAGTAAAACCGCAAACTAAATATGATTGAATGATTTTTGTATCTTTCGCAAGGTTTTTATCACAGTTCCATCAAGTCACTTTGGTTGGGTTTGATTGAAAAATAAAAATTTTAATCAATAATATCTTTTACCGTTTTTTTTTTTTTATTAAGTATGGGCTTACTCATGGCCACAGACTAGCCGAGGCGTAGACGTGGCCTACGATGGAGCGAGCTCGCCCAGAAGGTGCCTGTTCACTCTTGATTTGAAGGTTGCCGGATATTTTTATTACTTAAATATAAAAATCTGACAAGTGCTTAGTAGTCGGACTCGCCCACCTAGGGTTCCGCACTTTTTAGTATTTGTTGTTATAGCGGCAACAGAAGTGCATCATCTGTGAAAATTTCAACTGTCAAGCTATCACGGTCCATGAGATACAGCCTGGTGACAGAGCGACAGACTGACACAGTGAAGTCTTAGTAATAGAGTCCCATTTTTATCCTTTGGGTACGGAACCCTAGAACAACTTAACACAAAAGAACACAAGAGATCATTTTATACTGATTATTTTGTTTATGACACCATACATAGTGGAATTAGTCATTGTTAATACGTAGAAGGCCAAACTTTTAATGGATATGATCGTATAATGTATGGTAATTACTGCACTAATGAAGCTTTGAGCACTTATTGTATGAATATTTGATAGTTGTTACAAAAAGTTACAATACCCATAGCTTACTATAGATAATTAAATGCTGTCATGAAAAGGCGATAACTCTTTATATTTGGATGTTAACGATATAATTTTATGTTATGTCGTTAACACAAACTAAATACAAACCAGCCAAGGCAGATCTTGAACATGAATTACTTCTCAAGTGAAATAAATGCATTGAGTAACTAATTTTATTGCTAATTTATAGTAATTTGATTAGGAAACATTGTGGTATCAAGAAACAAGAAACTGTGATATTTATAGGTACATTAATTTTGGATTTTTGCATATTCTTGTATATACAATTTCAGGTATTTCTAACTAAAAAGTATACATTTATTAATATAAATTACTAAAAGACTTAAACAGGAATATAAATTTCTACAAAGTATTTGGCACCCGTTTATATCTCAATTCTTTGGTCAGCGAAGACACACAAACGACGCGTCAATTTTTAAAATAAAATAAATTTAATTTTATATTTTTGATGGGAATAAAATATTTTTGTCCTCGTTGTAGCTGTGTAGGTATGTTTAGCTTATCGATAAACCTAATTTTAAACCCAGACAGAAATTTAAATACGAGGTGGTAAGATGGTATCCGACTAGAAATTACCATAACGTTGAGCACATAAACAGCTAATGAATAATTAATAACTAAATATCATTTAAATAAATCTTTTTCATGTCTATTTTTAAATGTGACGTTGTAAGGAAAAGTTTTGTACCTAAGTATTGGTTATCGATATAAATGTTACTCAAAAATAATATTATAGTGTTTAGGTAACTTTTTTTATCTCTACATATTGGTATAATCTTTATTGAGTTAGATCAAGAAAAATCTGCAATGATTTTAATAGCACACGCAGTGCAAGTGTTATTTTAAACGTCAAACTTCCATGAAATTATGACTTTTCTTGGTCTACCTCTATATACAGGTTACTTCCTGTAACAGGAGCAATAAATTAAACTAAAGGCTGTAATCCTCAAAATGACCAACATTTGTTCAGCAACTTTTAAAAATTATGAATCCTTTAGAGTTCCTCTTTTTCATACAAAATAAATATTGCCTTCAATGTACGCTGACATCAGTGTGTTTGACGTTGCTTGTCACGCTGTAAACATGACAAAATTTGCAATACATTGCGTCTTAGAATAAATTTTAAAGTGTAATAAAAATCAAACCATGAGTTATTTTCAAAAGTTGCTGAACAAATGTTGGTCAGTTTGAGGAGTACAGCCTACAATTTAATTTATTGCTCCTGTTACAGAAAACACACTGTAGATAGTTGTATTGTTACTTACTATGAAATAAATGTTCCTTTATACATGATGATCAACTTAGTGATCACCGTTATGCAATGACGAAGTAATGTGTTATTAATTGTGTAAGTAATAATGAAATGACTTAATCGTGACATTTTGTTAGATAAGGTGTTTTGTTTCATTAAGGTTTATAGGTTTTAGTACCAGAAAAATAACACTACCTATAACTTTTTACTTTTTCATATAATTTAATGTAATAGTTTTAGAATATCTGTTACGAACCTACTTATTATGGTATGAAGGGTATTAAGAATAAAAAAATGCAAGTCTCTTCTTCTTCCTCGCGTTATCCCGGCATTTTGCCATGGCTAACATAGGAGCCTGGGGTCCGCTTGACAACTAATCCCATGATTTGACATAGGCACTAGTTTTTACGAAAGCGACTGCCATCTGACCTTCCAACCCAGAGGGGAAACTAGGCCTTATTGGGATTAGTCCGGTTTCCTCACGATGTTTTCCTTCACCGAAAAGCGACTAGTAAATATCAAATGATATTTCGTACATAAGTTCCGAAAACTCATTGGTACGAGCCGGGGTTTGAACCCGCGACCTCCGGATTGCAAGTCGCATGCTCTTACCGCTAGGCCACCAGCGCTTATTAAAAAAATGCAAGTAAATACCCATTATTTTATTTTGTTATTATTTTATCCAAGACCACTCCTTTCCAGTTTTAAAAAAGTTTAAATAATTATATGATTTTATTATAATTAATTGTATTCAATTAAACAATGAAATAATGCATCGAATATGAAAAAAGTTTTCATTAAAATAAAAGCATTATTAATCATTTAGCTGCTAAAATTGTTAAATATTTACTAATATTTTGTTTTTACACATTTAAATTATACTTCACGTTAGGGAATGCAATCCCGCATGAGGAACTCAATCCCGGTATTCCGCGGGATTGCCATTTTAAGTCCCGCGGGATCCCGGTATTTGCGGGATCCCGCAAGTTAGTATACAATTTTACGAATTAGTACTAAATTTGAAGGTTGAAAACAAAAAGTAAACTAAAATTAGAAATAGTACATTTTGTATTAAAAGAATACGGTATAATGACAGTAATCAAGAATTTAAGAACGTGTGTAAAGGCTTAATTAACGCGATTTCGTAAGTCCTGTACCACTCGTGGCACACACAATGTTTTTCATCACACCTGTGAGGAAAAAAGAGGGAAAACAATAAAAAATCTGCCTAATTTCGGACGTACCTACATAACAATATTCCCTGGGTACAAATTTAAGATTTACGGACCGCGTCGCCTACGTAAAATAACACCTGTTACGAGCAAGTGTGATGAAATAAATAGACAAATTCGGGCAAAATGCTCTTCCGTATCATTACCCCTTTCCTCCATAGATGCATTTAGGTTCCGTGAAGAATTTTCGCCAGTAGGCACGTGCCCGAGTCTGTGTTCCTTGTAGTAACACGTAAGAACCACGTCGCTCTTCGATCCCGCAAATCCCGCGGGATCCCGCTTAATTTACGAGCGGGATTAATCCCGCAAATTGCATGCGGGATCCCGGTATTTCGGGATCCTGGTATCCCGGTATTGCATTCCCTACTTCACGTCATAAATTATTAAGAAACCATTAATATTATTTGCATACGTAACTTAACATGAACTTTGCAAACTTGTACTTAAACTGTAAGATTTCGATGTGCAGAAATAAATATCCGTAATTCGACATGGTACATTATATCTACTAGCTCTATAAACACATAAACAAGTATCATGTTTATAAAACATAAACAAAAACAAACCTGTCAATAATCTCTCCATCCAAGACCCCGTTCATTTTCACACATACACAACACAACATATAAAAACTACAAAAACAACACCGTTTTGCACACCAGTTTGTTGTAGAAAAAAAAGAAAATAATATACCGGATGATTATGGGCACTACGTAAAAAGAAAACAAAAAATAAAGGACGTGCGCTCGGCTCACGGCGCCATGCGGCAATGTAGTCTGGAGATTTTGAGCGCGCAGAGTTGACGGGCAGAGGCGACACTGAAGTTATGTATTGCATTACTGCCTACAGGGGTGTTAATGAAGGGATTAACAAACGTTACAATTAATGTACGCAACAAACGGTAAAAAAATCACGTTGTATGGGAGCTCCACTTAAATATTGATTTTCTTTTATTTTTAGAACTTGTTGTTATAGCGGCAACAGAAATACATCATCTGTGAAGATTTCAACAGTCTAGCTATCACGGTTTTTATTTATTTATTTATTTAATCTTTATTGCACAAAAGAAAAATCTTATAGTACAAAAGGCGGACTTAATGAGTTACAGTCTGGTGACAGACAGACGGACAGACAGACGGACGGACAGCGGAGTTTTAGTAATAGGGTCACGTTTTTAAGTTTTTATCCTTTGGGTACGGAACCCTAATAAAAAGAGCATCAGTATTGTCTTTTATTCGTCAGTGACTTCCAGTTATTTTAATTAATAAAAGATCGTATTAGATTCATAATTGTTACATATTTGCCGTAACTTATTTTTAAAACAAATCTAATAAATTTTATTCAATTTTACATATTATGTATGTATGTATAAAATGTTATTTTAATCACTGCACTGCGTTTATTATACCATAGGTATTTTGCCGCACATGCCGCAATATGATACCACGCGTTTTATTGCAATTATTTATTGTTTACGCTAACCTCAGACATTATACGATTGCAATAACTTTTGTTTTATTATTGAACAGTTCTTAAAGTGTGTTTAGAATACTTAGTCACGAAGATGTTACTATTAAAAATAAACAATAACTTCTGACTAGTTACTTGACATTAGAACTGCCCTGTCGTTAAAAAACCGGCTTCTTTAAAAACATAGGCTCTAAAAGTATTATTTAAATTTTTTTTCATAAGTAATTGTAAGTTTTTTCTAGTGGTATATGATATCCATACTAATGATCATAGCTATCAGACCTCTTTAGTCAGTTTGTTATACTATAATATAAATAGATAGACAGATAAATTCATCTGGGAGTCTGGAACAGCTTGCAAAGAGCGAAACGTATGGCTGATGAGCTGAGTATCCTTTTATTCTGCTGCAATGCACACGGATTATAATAAATTCGATTGTAGTTTTTTTTATTTCATGTATGGTGGTTTGTTTGTGCTTGTTCTTTTTAATAGTAGCATCAAATGAGTGTCTTGTCTATCTATCTAATACTCGCTAGTCTTTGCCCAAAAACCAGTTGCTCGCGATACCTGCGCTCTGTGCGCAGACGCCGCGAAACAATACATTCCAATAAACGGGTTTTAAACTGTTGTTTAATTGTTAACGGAACGGCCTGTCATTAATTGGCACTTCCCGGTTCCCGGCAGTTCCATGCAACTTTTGTTCAATATGATAATGAATTTTCGTAATTATTTTATGGTCGAACTTGCCTTCGCCTGCGACTTTATTATTTTAATATAAAAAAAGTTGTATCGAATCGATTAATAACTTTTTATTGCAATACAATGTATCTTCTGTTAGCTCAAAGACACTAGTGATATTCTAGGGAAGGACGCATCTACAATCGATATTACCATTAGTCTTTGACCAAAACCAGTTGCTCGCAAACATTGCTCCATACATAGAGCAGCACAAGAAACATTCCGATAAACGAGTTCCATCTAATTCTGGTAACTTAATACTTTTGTGGGCGTGTTTTTAATATTATTTTGGTGACATTTGATCCTCTATCAGACTTGTTTTGTAAATTTCGTAATGTTAGCTTTGTGGAATAATCTTTGTCTTCTAATAAATAAAATTGTGACATTCCACGTTAAAGGTATTTTATGGTAGTGGACAGACGATGCTCCAATACTGATAAGATGCTGCGTAACCTAAACGACGAACGACATAAGATACCTTTGGCCAGAGAACGTCACAATTTATCTCTTGTCTCAAGTGGTAGAGTCTTTGTCCAAAATTAGAATTTCGCTACATTAAGATAAACGACATCTATCTACTTCTGATACCTACCTTATGCTTTTGTGGGTGTATTTATAATAGTATATATAATATAATGTCATGTATGTAAAGTATTCATTTGTATTTTAAATAAACAAAAATTCACTCGGTTGAGTCTCGAGCGAAAGTTCAAGTTTTTAAAGGGTCGGCAACGCGCATGGAATTGGAACACCCCTGGAATTGTAGACGTCCATTGGCTACGGTGACCACTTACCGTCAACCGTATGCTCCTTTACCACCGACGTAGTATAAAAATCCTTATAGTTCTCATTTAATTTTGTTTATCGATATCTCTATCCGTCATCGCATGCATAATTTTATCACAATCGATTCGTTACTTATTTACCATATTATATTACATTATTTACATGAATGGCAAGGTCAGTTCGAACTTGAACCTCTTATGTCATCTCGGGGTAAACAAGTTGTGTTTAATCTCATTTTTATTGCGTTTTTTATGGATTTGTGCTTGGAATAGCCACGGAACTTCAATATTAATCTTGTTTGGCTATTTGCTTGTTACAGTCGATGTCAAAATATGTTTACATTTTTCGCCTTATTACAAAGGCATAAGGTGCAAAAGTGTAAACATATCTATGACGTTGACTGTACCTACAATATTTTTGACTTCGAAGGAGGAAGATACATGTTATTTAAGTATATTTTTATGCATATTTCACACATGTATATTGTAAGAATGTATGTATATTTTACGAAACAGAAGTTTAATGTTCTTGTTTGGTTATTTGCTGGGTACAATTATATGAGACTTAATGAAGAAGGAACTTTGTGTTATTTGAGTGTACTTATTTATCAGGCTCTACAGAGTTTTAAAAATAAATAAGTGGGAGTAATTTATTACATTAAAATATTTTAATAGCTATGAATATCAACGATTAAGCTTGTAAAGTCCAATTAATTAATAAGCCTTTTTAAAATAAATATTATAAGACATGCTTATACGAATTGACTATACTCCACAGTATTAAGTTCAAGAAGGCTTGTTTTGTGAGTATATATACTCAGACAACGATTTAAATAATTTAAATAATGCATGTATTATAGAGGGTGGCTAAAAATAACTGCATTCCCGTTGCCAGGGAGGTTTTAAGATTATACTGAGCAACTTTTACTATGAGACTAACACCGAAATAGACCGAAATAGCGAAAAAAACAATGTCTGTTTCATACATTTAGGCTGATCCATTTTCTATGGGTGGGTAATATTTTTTTCGCGATTTCGGGATTGGTCCATAGTAAAAGTTGCTCAGTATAATAACAAAACCTCCTTCGCAATGAGAATGCTGTTATGTTTTAGCCACCATGTATAGGTACAAATAACTAAATATAAGGTAAGTACCCCTATTAACGAGGGGGTTAAGCAAGTTTCCCAAAAAGAGCCAAAAATTAAGCATAAACCGGCGGTGTATGGACCAAGATATATTTTTTTATGTTAGTTTGTTAATTAAATTTTATATTATTTTAGTTTCTGGCCTTGTTTTAGAAAATTATAAAGGAAAAAATAATTATCAAAACCCAAAATCGCCTATTACCGTGGTAATGAACCACTGTTACCCAAATACCGCGGATGTGGGTTCCTTATTACGAGGGTAGATAACTCGTTGCATTTTTAGTTCCATAATTATGATAAATATTATTTATTTGACAATAATAATGGATAAAATATGGTCTATTCAATACCTACGCTTTTCATATTATAAGCCTTATTTAATTATTGAATTTAAAATAGAAATAGCTGGTTCCTTTAATGCTAAAAACATCGTGGGGTACCCTTTACGAGCAAGTGTGATGCTGGCGAAATTCTTGTTTAATTTATTACCCATCTACGTTAAATAAATAGGTACTTAATTATTTCTTCAACCGGACGTGTTCCAAATTGCGCCAAATCGTTCAAGCTATCACAATTATATTCTACACAATACATATACAAGATCTGTGTAAGTTAATGTTAATGTTGTATGTTTGTGTGTTGTGTGTCTATTTTATATATAACATAAAATATATTTTTCTACTCCAGCACTTCTATTTGTCGATTAAATGACTATATCTAAACCAGCTACATTTGAAGCGCGGTGCGTAGGGGGCCGTGTCCTTTGTCTATATGATCGCAATATCACAATAGCCAAGAGTTGTATTTAAAAAAAATCTATTTTCTAGGCAAAGATCTAAAAACCAATATTTACTTTGACTTTATATCATTTTATGTTTGCTGCCTTATAAAAAATATTGTGTGCAACGGTACCACATTAGGTCTGAAAATTTTCGGGCCTGTCTTCGGCCCTTGAATTTTAAGAACCCTTTTATTATGTACGTGGTATACAAAAGAGTATCAAAAGTATTAGGTATTTTAGGAGCCTATTAATTTCAAAGCCATGAAAGTTTTGGGTGGGTCTGTATTAGGTTCTCATAGAGCTTATTACCGAGTGATGTCTTTTCTGACCATCGTTAAACGGTTCAATTCAAATATTTTTAAAACTCATTTACGACTAATCAAAATAAATAGTTATCTTGTATTTTTTAATACGTTTAATATGGATGATTCCAAATATTACAAAACAATGGTTAAAATAAACTTTATAACCATACTTCTGCTTTTATATCAATACTTGAACGCGTTTCTCATATAAGGGTTTCTAAGAAAACGTCTGAGGAGGTATGTAAAATTGTAATCAAAATTAAGAGTTCTTGCATAGATTTCATACCACGTTAATAGCTCTTTAGTTTTATAGGTGGTTAAATAATTCAATAACATCAAAAGTCAAGGAAATGTGCATTTATATATGAATATAAGATCACTCGAATCTAAAATACCGTTTCCGTTATTACCGAGGTATACCTCGAAATTAGGTGTCACACAAAGAAAATGGAACCTAACACCGAGGTTTTTAATTTCCTATTTTTTTCCCTATCGGCGAACAAATATCGCAAATAAAGTGTTTGGGAATCATAAAGATAATAACTAAGAATCAATCTCAAGTCTTAGTCTTTCCATAATATTTACCATTATTACGCTAACCACTAAATAGAATACGTGTTTACTTACTTGAGGTGTTGCGTGTTAGTATGGAGCAACCAAATATTGCGCTCTTGGTACGCTAGTTTACGTTTTTCGACTTGTTTGTGTGATGTTTTCGTAGTATTGTTATACTTATTCGACAGTCAAAAGATAATGCTTTATTTTTGTGTTCTTAGATTCAAAGAAAGTTAATAAGCTTTCTTATTAAACGCTATTTTGTACATACCGCGGTAATGGATGCCAATTTTAATGGGGTCGTTAATAGGGGTACTTACCTTACACCGGAAGATAGTGACACATTTTACTGGATCATTTGTACCAGTATGGCGGTTCGTCAGGGGTCTAAGTACGTAATGAACGAAATAAAAATGATGGTCATAGCGCTGGTACCGGCGGACCAATCGCGTGGGCGTTAGTCGAACGTGTCGGATAAAATACGAGTGTCGAACGATTTGTTCCACAAAAATCCTCGTATTTTTCGATAGTCCATAACAAAGAAGTAGACGGTAGCGTAATGCCATACTTCTCCGGTGTGACTTACAGCCCGCCATACTGAGGCGAACTCATTAATTAAAAAAAAAACAATTCAATCATTTGTGCCAAGCTAATTTTTGCACAGGTGATCATCGTCGAGCAGCCATTCATGGACATCACCATGCCATACTTTTTGGATGGTTCCAAATGGCCGCCATACCGCCGCAAAGGAGTTATAATTTTTTTTATTGCTAAACGATTTGTACCATCTTGTAATTTTTTTTCAAGACTTTCTGTGTGATCATAAATGGAAATCTCATAATGCCATACCTGTAGGAGGTGGCAAATGTGTACAATATTTTTATTTTATTTCAAGTATGGTGCCCCTTTTTCCCCCTATTAGAAGTATGGCAAATATAATAATGGTCACATTGCATCATATAATTTCCAAAAATCCAAATGCCATACTGGTACAAATCGTCAAAAAATTGTTTTTTGTTTTAAGTCTTGGCTTAAGTCTCACAGTCGTCCGCCCCGTAGTCATAATCTGGAATATTTTTTTTTAGGTATAATTGTATCCAAACAAACAGAATATGATGATGCCATGCTGTAAAAAATTATTTTACGTATACATAGTCGTATTTTTGAAACGTGTCGATTAAATAAGTTTTTCCAGTATGGCAGCACTTTTTTTCCCCTACTACAAGTATGGCAATTATAATAACGGTCACATTTTATCAAATACTTTCCAAAAAATTAAATGCAATACTGGTACAAATCGTTTAGCAAAAAAAAAATTAACTCCTATGGCGGCCATTTGGAACCGTCCGAAGAATATGGCATGGTGATGTCCATGAATGGCTGCTCGACGATGATCACCTGTGCAAAAATTAGCTTGGCACAAATGGTTGATTTGTTTTTTTTATTATTAAGTGTTCGCCTCAGTATGGCGGGCTGTAAGTCACACCGGAGAAGTATGGCATTACGCTACCGCCTACTTCTTTTTTATGGACTATCGGAAAATACGAGGATTTTTGTGGAACAAATCGTTCGACACTCGTATTTTATCCGACACGTTCGACTAACGCCCACGCGATTGGGCCGCCGGTACCAGCGCCATGACCATCATTTTTCTTTCCTTCATTACGTACTTAGACCCCTGACGAACCGCCATACTAGTACAAATGACCCAGTAAAATGTGTCACTATCTCCCGGTCTAATATGTTTCATATTTTATGTTTTAATTTATGAGGTTAACAGTACTTTAGAGAGAGTTTGTCTCACTATTATTAAAGTTTATAAAGCCATTTGGTTTACAAAGCTTGCCAAAGAATTGGCCGAACAGAGCAATTTTCACACATGCCTTTCCAATAGTTGTGTGAAAATTGAATACCACCAGACCATACCGTATTGAAATGTATCTCGGCAGTTGCAATTCAGCCGTCATTGAAATCGGCTCCATGAGATGACGTTCCAATCGCCGTATATATGCTCGGAGTAATTAACAATGGAGCCGCCATTAACAGGCATTCCCCTCTGTCGAAAATAGGCGGCCAATGGTCAACCATATGTATGGACTGACGTTTATCTGACATGACGTACCTATACATTTGATGTGCCCCTCCCCCGCAAAAAACGGCAGACTATTTTGTACCGAAAATTTTAGACATGGCGTCTCCGTTGTTAATTACTCCGAGTATATATGCTGCCCTGAGATGAAGAGTCGCGCAAATAAATACGACAGGTCTGGCCTAGTAGGTAGTGACCCTGCTTATGAAGCCGATGGTCCTGGGTTCGAATCCCGGTAAGGGCATTTATTTGTGTGATGAGCAAAGATATTTGTTCCGGAGTCATAGGTGTTTGCTATGTAGGTGTAAGTGAATATCGTCGCCTAGTCAGGCGTGTCTCACTCCGCGATTTCGTCGCTTTGCTACAGGCTACAGGTAGCTAAAAGTACATCCGTTCGGCCCCAATTTTGGGGTTTGCCATAAGCCGCGCGTGGCGCTGTCGCCACCTAGCGGCCATATCTGTGCCGATCGTAACAGACGCGTTTTGTTAGAGAGTGAGTCTTCTGTACTTAGTAGAGAATGCAAATCGGTTATTTTTTGTATGGAAATAACCGCGGTTTCGGTTAATAACTAATTATTTCCATACAAAAAATAACCGAAAATAACCGATTTGCATTCCCTAGTACTTAGTACTATTATTTATTCTGTGGCCTAGTACAGATGTAGTGCATAATAAAATTGTTATCCATCGTATTTTCTCGGAAACGTTCGTATTTGTCATGCTACTTCAGTCAACGTCAGTACTTTAGGTACCGAGTGACTGAAATAGCAACACACGTTCGTACGTTTCCGTGAAAAAACTATGGAATAGTAAGTAGATTGTTAACTGAGAGATGAAAGGTCACTCATTTCTGCCGAGGTAGTTTAGCCAATAGTCCGAGGCTAAAATGATGCCTTTAACACTGTACTTTTCATTTCGAATATGAGGAAAGTAAAATGCATGTGTTTTTTTATAAACATGAATAAATGTTTATATAGTATATGTGGAGGGTACTTTCAATTGACAATTTAGTCAAAAGTATCGTTATTTATGGAATGGGGAGTCAAATATCAGAATTGAAATTGTATAACAAATCAATTTGTACAGCCACACGCTAAGGCCGAGTACCTGGATTACTAAGTGGACTGAAATGATATGGAATCAAATGGTACTCAGGCGTTGCATGTGCCTGCACAGACTGCATAAAATAAGGTGGGAGGCGATAGCAAGGGATCCTATTGGCCTAAGTCCCTACTTCCCTAGCCCTAACTTATTCTATGACAAGGATGTCTGTACCGGGAGACCTATCGGTAACAGACGGATTCCCTACGGGGGGGGATCAAGGTGGTGGATGGATACTTGCTGCCGATCGCCCAGGCTCAAACGATCGATTAAGGCTGAAGGAGTCTTATGCCACAGCAAGGGTTCCTGTAAAAAGGTGGTGGATGGGAGCCTCTACTCTCAGAGTGCCGCCCTGAGCAAGCAGAGGTTTTTGGGTATGGAGGTAGTGAAACACCAACGGACAATTGGTATCTGATTTATTTACAATTTACATTTCTTTATATACACAACTTTACCTATAGCACACATATGTAAATCTTATTTGTATTCCATCCGTGTAAAGTGCAACTTAAACAATATGTTTATGCTGGCTTATGCCCCAGATCGATCTGCGTGGATCAGCGCGATGCGCTGACGAAATCTGTTGCTTAAACATCCTGGCGACTCCCGAAGGCAGCGGGGATGATGGGAAGCTGCTCTATAGCGGCTGTATCGGACGTAACTCTATTTCTTCGAACTGGCTGCTGTTGGCCGTTGGGTTTGTTCTGTGGCGCTTGGGTTTCGGTGGAGCCGACCTGGCGGGGGCGGCGGACAGTGGAGCAGACCGCTGGCTGGTTGTGCAGGTACGAATGTGTAACAGGACCTGTGGACCTGTGGATTATTAGAATAAAGACTGCTAACGACGAACCGAGACTAATTGCTACTGAGTTACTTTGTATCTGTTTCCAAATTGTATTGTCTAATTGTTTTTGGAGTTCATTCTCGTTACTAGTGAGATGTTTAAATATGTCTCTGGAGCTGTTAAGAACTTCCTCATCTCTGGTTATATCTTCTATTTGATTGGTTGTTTCGTTTGTATTTAATGAAAAGTTGGTTGGTTGGTTGATTGGTTGGTTGGTTGGTTGGTTAGTTGGTTGGTTGGTTGGTTGGTTGGTTGGTTGGTTGGTTGGTTGGTTGGTTGGTTGGTTGGTTGGTTGGTTGGTTGGTTGGTTGGTTGGTTGGCTGGTTGGTTGGTTGGTTGGTTGGTAGGTTGGTTGGTTGGTTGGTTGGTTGGTTGGTTGGTTGGTTGGTTGGTTGGTTGGTTGGTAGGTTGGTTGGTTGGTTGGTTGGTTGGTTGATTGGTTGGTTGGTCTCATATCATTGGACCTGGGCTTGATGAATCATCGAGTGATGGGGTTTGTTGCAAAAATGACACAACACTGTACTGTTACATTTCTCTGCCGAGTCATGATTTATGCAATTGTAACATTTTTTCTGGTCTTGAACCACCTTAAGGCGCTCAGGAACACTTAGCAATTTAAACTTTGCGCAAGAATAAATCTTGTGGTCCTCATTCTGACAGTACCAGCATTTTTGGCCGTGTGCTTTGTCTGACTGTGCAATCTGCAAAGTAATAATTCCATTCCCTTTCGGTGTCTGTGTGGAAGTGATCTGGGTTGCAGTTTCCAAACATTTAAATCTTTTTTCCATGAATCCCATCATTTCGGTTAAACTCTGATTTTTGTTTGGTATTTCCAAGGATAATTCATAGATGTATTGGTCTCAGCGTCCCATTTTCGACTGATGATACGAGTTAAAATCGGATCCCAGTGTGACGTATTCACTCCTTGGTTCGTTAATGCGGCTAAGCTCTCCTTTATTGTATCAAACATGTTTTTTAATTTAACAGCGCTAGGCCGTTCTATTGTAGGTAAGTCAAGCAACTTGTCAATAAACTTCGAACTGATTAGTCGTTCATTCTCATAACGCTGCGTCAACAATTCCCACGCGGTGTCGTAATTGTTTTCGCTAATGTTCAATTGATGAATCATTTTTGCAGGCTCTCCTTCTAAATGTGTTTTTAAATATTGCATTTTCTCTGTGTTTGATAACGTAGCGTCGTTGTGGATAAGATTTTTAAATAAATCGTGGAATGAGTACCAGGATTCGTATTCCCCCGTGAATATCGGGATGGTGATCTTTGGCAGGTTGGCCCGTTTTCTGGTTTCGGTGGAACTACGTGCGATGGCGGGCTCGGCTGACTCGTTCATTCTAGCTTGTAATTGGTACGACGTGTCCTCAACATCTTTTTGGCATCCTTCAAAACCCTCTTTCGTGAAATATTCGTCACTAAATGAACTTCCTTCTACACATAGTCCCAAATGCTCCTCTTCTACAGTTTCCCACTGTTTCTGGATGACTTGGAGAGTTGTTTGCAGGAACCAGATTGGCTTGTTGTCAGTAATGGCTTGCCTGGCTGCGGCTAACTTCTTGACGAGTTGAGATATGCGCCACTTCTGCATCCCTAGCTTTGGCGAAACGTCCTGGCCGTCTACAAACTTGAACCCCGTAGACCCGCCTTGGCTAACTTCCATCAACGCTTCTTCACACTTGTCTAGGTAGGCCGTGGCTTCCTCATAGATGCTCTGGAGGCTACCGTAGTAGCTGGTCATGTAGGTGTGGGTAGCTAACCGGTCTTCCGGCTTAAGTCGGGCGTGGTTTTCCTCGATTTGTGTTTTAATTCCGTTAAGCATTGCCCTCTTGTCCATAATGTACTTATGTGTCTTCCTGGTCGCCGAATCCTTTTTCATATTCGTCAACAAGGTCTTAAGTCCTCCTCCTAATTCTTCTTGGCTCTTCAGAAGTTCGTTGAGTTTAACAGCGTCCATGTTGTAAGTTTGTCAGTCAAACCCTACCAAATTATTTTATACCTAACCGTGGGAGGACAATGTTAACAAGGTCGCGGTGTATAACGTACCTAGTGGTGGAGGATGAATTTAATAGTCGATACTACTGACTGGTTGGCTGTCAATATCACCGACTCAACAGACACCCCTTAAGGTACCATATACTCATAGCAATGTTATCCTTAAGGAATATCCGGCTCGAAGGACCATATGTACAGCCACACGCTAAGGCCGAGTACCTGGATTACTAAGTGGACTGAAATGATATGGAATCAAATGGTACTCAGGCGTTGCATGTGCCTGCACAGACTGCATAAAATAAGGTGGGAGGCGATAGCAAGGGATCCTATTGGCCTAAGTCCCTACTTCCCTAGCCCTAACTTATTCTATGACAAGGATGTCTGTACCGGGAGACCTATCGGTAACAGACGGATTCCCTACGGGGGGGGATCAAGGTGGTGGATGGATACTTGCTGCCGATCGCCCAGGCTCAAACGATCGATTAAGGCTGAAGGAGTCTTATGCCACAGCAAGGGTTCCTGTAAAAAGGTGGTGGATGGGAGCCTCTACTCTCAGAGTGCCGCCCTGAGCAAGCAGAGGTTTTTGGGTATGGAGGTAGTGAAACACCAACGGACAATTGGTATCTGATTTATTTACAATTTACATTTCTTTATATACACAACTTTACCTATAGCACACATATGTAAATCTTATTTGTATTCCATCCGTGTAAAGTGCAACTTAAACAATATGTTTATGCTGGCTTATGCCCCAGATCGATCTGCGTGGATCAGCGCGATGCGCTGACGAAATCTGTTGCTTAAACACAATTTATAGCCAAATTTCAATAGCTTATCGTAAAAAAATCGTACTTGGAACCTAAAATGCTCTGGTGCAGAAACGTATAATTATCTGCACACCTTTTAGAACAACAATGACGCTCTTTCAGAGCATGAGAAATAAAAAATTATTATGCACTACATCTGTACCCATAGTACAGCAAGCATACAAGCATTGCATACAAGTAGATTCTCGAAAGCAGGCACTAACAACATCAACGATATCTTAGATATTAAATATAGGTACCTAGTGTAAAAGTGTTGCAAGTCATTCACCTGTTGATCTCACCTTGTCGCGATATCGACTTATTTCCGCGTTGACCCTCGTTCAAGGGCAGCCATGCCCATGGACACAGTGTAAGGACAAACAGTAAGCTAGCGAGCGTTGGTGGCCTTGCAATCCGGAGGTTGCGGGTTCAAACCCCGGCTCATACCAATGAGTTTTTCGAAACTTCTTCTTCTTCTCGCGTTGTGCCGGCATTTTGCCACGGCCATGAGCCTGGGGTCCACTTGGCAACTAATCCCAAGAATTGGCGTAGACAATTTATGGTTTTAAATTAAAGTAATCGTAGTATTTAAATAAATACAGTTAAATATTGTAATACAAATAAAACCATTTTTCGATTTAATAACACACAAATAAGTAAATGCCAATCGAAATTCAAATTCTATACCGTAATCTAAGTAAGGGTTCTAGGGGTCTAGGGTTATTACCGAATAAACTTCCAGTTTGTTTTTTTTTGGACCACGGTCCACGTAAGCACATTTTAAACTTTTTGACGTGATAACGTCTTATAAATCGATGAACACCGGTAGCATGCACGAAAATGTGTCACGTTGTGGACAAATCTCCATGATAATGTTGTGGACGGATCTCCATGGTAACGTTACGTAATGTTTTCTTATGACGTTATCACGCAATATTATCGCCCGTAAACCGACTTAACAGACAACCATATAAATAAATAAATATTATAGGACATTCTTACGCAGATTGACCAAGCCCCACAGTAAGCTCAAGAAGGCTTGTGTTGTGGGTACTCAGACAACGATATATATATTATATAAACACTTAAATACATATAGAAAACAACCATGACTCAGGAACAAATATCTGTGTCATCACACAAATAAATGCCCTTACTGGGATTCGAACCCAGGACCATCGGCTTCACAGGCAGGGTCACTACCCACTAGGCCAGACCGGTCGTAAAATTTTTATTTTTTTAAAGATAGACTACTCCACCGTAACCTACTCTGACCCAAGGGCTGCCCTACCTATTGGGCCTTCACCTCTTACTTATCCACTATATTTCACCGGCAACAGCCGTCACGAGAAATGAGAATAAAATGTGATTTAGTTCCTTTGACCGTTTGTTTTGATGAGTTTTCAATAGAGATGCAACAGATAGTTGTTTGGCCGGATACCGGATACTGACCATCGGCCGAATATTCGGTATCCGGCCGCCGTATATTAGGCCAGCAAAACTATACCTACATTACGGTTTTTCAGGTGCGCATTCTGCAGGTTTGCCCTTAAACGTTCGCGCGGACTCATTTCTAGGTTCGAAATGAGTGACCGTGCAAGTCAGTGAAATGATTAAATTGTTTTAAAATAATAAACAAGTACGATTATGACTGTGTCTGTTTCTTAAATCCGAAATCCGTGTTTACTCCGAAATCAAGCAATGTTACTATCCGGTATCCGGCCGGATAGTAGGGCACTATCCGGTATCCGGCCGGATAGTAGGGCACTATACGGTATCCGGCCGGATAGTAAACTAATGGCCGGATAGGCCGGATACCGGATAGTAACCGGATATCCGGTGCATCTCTAGTTTTCAAACGAAGTTACGTTGCCAGCGAAATGGAAAGAGCGTGTATTGTTTAATGTTTATATAGAACTAGTGTAGTTTTTTAGAAGCGCTGGTGGCCTAGCGGTGAGAGCGTGCGACTTGCAATCTGGAGGTTGCGGGTTCAAACCCCGGCTCGTACCAATGAGTTTTTCTGAACTTATGTACGAAATATCATTTGATATTTACCAGTCGCTTTTCGGTGAATGAAAACATCGTGAGGAAACCGGACTAATCCCAATAAGGCCTAGTTTACCCTCTGCGTTGGAAGGTCAGATGGCAGTCGCTTTCGTAAAAACTAGTGCCTACGTCAAGTGATGGGATTAGTTGTCAAGCGGACCCCAGGCTCTCATGAGCCGTGGCGAAATGCCGGGATAACGCGAGGAAGAAGAAGAAGATAGAACTAGTGACCCGCCCTGTTTTCGCAAGGGTCAACAAATTATACACTTAAACCTTCCTCAAGAATCACTCTATTGATTGGTGGAAACGGTATGAAAATCCGTTCAGTAGTTTTTGAGTTTATCGCGAACACACAAACAGAGACGCGGCGGAGGACTTTGTTTTATAAGATGTAGTGATAATAACATATCCTTTTTTGAACAACTGGATACTGTAGTAGTCCATCAAGAAATCATCAATCGAGATGAAATGTTTTTAATCAAATGAGCGTTTCTTTAATTTTTTGCCATTTTTAAATATTGTGAATTTTTTTGCCAATTTGTGTTATTTCTACTCAGAATGACGAGCTCTTTCGATCCTAATGGGATAAAAAATGTCCCCGAGTTTTTTCCTATTGTGTTACCATATCCCCATATACTTTGTATGGCGGTAACAAAAAGGAAAGTATGGAAATTTTAGGACATTTTTTTTCTCCTATAATGATGAAAAGGGCTCGCGATCCTGATTAGAAATAACACAAAAGTGGCAAAAAAGGTCACAATAGCAAAAAATAAAAAAAACGCTCAAATACAGTCAGTTGCTAAGCGGGCGAGGTGTTCAAGATGATCTTGACGCAACTTTATTGTTGAGAGAATAAGAGCGTGTCAAGGTAATTTTGAGCACCTCGCCCGCTTAGCAACTCCTGCTGCTGGCTGTGCCTAAGACCCTACGATTGAAAACATCTCATTTCTTGGATTCGGAAATGGACCGGCCAAATCAAATCTACTCTGAACGAATCGCTACATGATTGCAGTAGACTAGAAAGAATATCTATTATAATTCAGGAAAGATATTAGCTGGAATGAAAACTCGTTTTATTTTATTATACCTATTTAAATAGGAACATCCATAACTCAAGAACAAATACCTAAGTACCTAATATTCGTGATAAGCACACAAATCAATGTTTTTACCGGGATTCGAACGCGGGACCTCCTGCTTTGTAAATAGCATTACCGACTAGGCCAGGAGGCCGTTAAGATAATTTTTGAAGTGAAAACTTCTTTAGCGGCGCTGTGCACTTTTTGTGATGGGAAAAAAATATTAAACTCGCGAGAGCGTAAGACGTAAGACGCTTCGTAACACGGACACATGACCCGATCGAAAAACTGTTACAACGTCATTGATTCACTTCTGCCTGCACTCCCGGAGTGCAAACCGTTGTTTTTTTAACTTACTTTTTTTTGATTAGTGAAACATTTATGTGCGTGCAAAGGGTAGAAGGTCCAAGTATTATTAGACCTTAAACTCTTAACGGTCACGTTGACTGAATTAGATCAGGTTTGCGTGTTCTGAGCAATGGCGCCAATTCGACTTTCGTCATTCTTATTTCGATTTGATGAACAATTTGATATTAGTACTCTCAGTAGTTGTAAATACGCCTAATCTGTCACGTTATAGTGTCACGGACTTTGAAACGTACAAACTGAAATGGGCCTATGGGGCCTAGTATACTCCCTTGAGGAGCGCCATATTTCTTTGTAATCTGATGACACATGCTGTTCTGTTTTTGATTTTGATCAAATGTAGAACTCCCGCAGATATTTTTGTATACCTACCTACTTTAATCTCTAAAGGTGCGTCGTGAGATTTTTTTTCTCAGCGCGTTATAATGTCCCACTGCCGGGCAAAGGCCTTGATCTAATGACTGCCAGTTACTGATGAAGGTGTCTAAGTCGTCCCGACATCTCCGTCTGGGCCTGCCATATCCACGTTTATTTTGCGGCTTCCACTCGGTGGCTATTCTCGCACACCTATCCGGATGCATGCGGCAGACGTGACCCGCCCAGCCCCACTTCAGCCTGGCGGTCTTCTCCCCCACGTCAGCTAAGCGTGTTTTGGAACGCATCAATGTAGTGCTTCGGAATGAATTTTTTAAAATCTTAAAATGATTTAGCTAGAAACGATGTTAGTACCTATCTAAGTATAACATAATTATGTGAGCGCATTAGTATTGCCATTCAGCGAGGGAATGCTGCCAGCATCTTTGGCATAATGCCGTGGGGGCCTTTTGTAGATTTATTTTAATTTCGATTAATGTAGTTTTTAATTTCAGTTTATAATCTTATTGATGTTAATAAATAAGAAGTACATACTATGTGTCAATAATTTCAAAACAATATCGAATCAAGTTAATATTTAAGGGACGAATACGTCTAGTTTTATTTGCAGCGATTAAACTCGGTTTATGGATGGGCAAGGTGAACCTTAAATTAGACTTTAACGGGTTAATTTAACTGTCGTCAAAGTTTATTAACGATCGTTGTTTATTAATATAGCGTCATTTTAAAAATGGCGGCGGAAGACTTGATATTATTATTAAGTACTACAGGACCTAACTATTACATTTTTAAGCCCGTGCTTTTTTTTACTTTATTATATCGTTATTATTCAGGATAACCACTACCGAAAATACCGGGTGTGGCCTGTAACACGAGCAAAAAATTAAACTGTAGGCTCTTGACCTAAAACTGACCAATATTCATTTGTTCAGCTACTTTTAAAAATAACTTGTATTTATTTATTTTAAGACGCAATGTATTACGAAAGCATGACAAGCAACGTCAATAACACTGATGATAACGTACATTGAAGATAATACTTCATTCGTATGAAAAATAGGAAGTCTAATAAAGACTGATGAAAAATAATTTATTTACATACAAGTTGCATACAGTGGTACTACTAAACGAAATTAATAACTAGCTTAAATCTAAAACAGGCCCTTAAGGCATTGTACCAAGGATAAACTAAAGGATGTACCTACTAAAAGACATCATATTTTTTTAAAGTTATTGAACAAAAGTGTCAAACGATAACACGAGCATATGCTCGTGATTAAGGCCACACCCGGTATAACTAAGGCCGGTTTGAAATTGGAACGCTTTCAATAGGCTACTTTGAAATGCTACTTTGAACTTTCGTATTCATACCGCGGGCATTGACACTGATACACCGTGTTAAATGCATCTCAAAGATCCCACGTTCGCCAGATGTGACCATGACGTCAACGCGCACTTGAAGATGCAGCACGTTGCAGTCAAATTAGGTACATTTGTGTCAAACTATATTTGTTCTTTGTCTGTCAGTGGCGACACTTGCTTAGAACTTAATTTCAGTCAACCTGTTATTGGGAAATTTAAGCGTTGCGAGTTATAATACAGTAAAATTATACATTTTGCGTTTGCGTCAAAGCGATTTTTGACAAAGTTGCGTTCGGCGCTCGAGGTCACAAACTTGGATTATTCATTGGGCTAACATCATAAACAAGCCTGCAAAAAATCAGAACTACCGGATTTGCCGCAAAATAGCCAGGTTACAAAATTCGACAAAGTTACTGGATTATTATGCTACTTTTAAAGAATTTTTTGGACCACAAGTGACTTGAAAACATTTTTTTCGTTTCAATATCATTTAGGTTATTTTGCCCAAGAACTCACGTAGAACTCATTATACAAACTTCTGATCCCATTTTCTCTATTAAACACACGCTTGCCTAGGTTATAAAACTTATCAACTATGTTGGGATACAGAATTCAGAAAAATCTTTTTGGGCGTTTTTGCGGTTTAATACCTATAATTATTTTTTAGGTACGAACTTTCACATCTATGATGTATAACGTTTTATTTATAACGCTAGGAGGACAAGCTATTTTTAACAAACAAAATTTTTTGACAGAAATTTTATATTGTATTTTCCCAGCGACTTTTTACTTATACAGCGGAGAATTTGTATTTACGTATACCGACCACTTCCAAAATAAATTTCACCCCATTTTCACTCCCTTGTTGGGATAAAAAACTATCGTTCCAGCGATTTAGACGATTTGGAAATCATTTGAGTCGGGGGGATGGACACAAATGATACCATCGTGAAGAGGTAGCAGACAGAGTATAGATAATAGATATTAAGACATACAGACGGCGCGATTCGGGAAATGAATTAGAGATTCACTAGATATGAAATAGTAAAGTTATGTCACGTTCCACGGCAAAGCTGCGCTGGCGCTTACGCTATTATTAACGCCGCTCCAATATTCAGCCGGAGCCATACCTTTTTAGTGGAACGTCACATATCTATACTATTTCATACCTAGTAAATCTCTAATTCATTTCCCGAATCGCGCCGAGAGCGTCAAAGGTGTCAACATAATGCCACATTACTTACCAAGGGTGGAAAGTAACGCATTTACTCACAAAGCCTACGTAACATGTAACGTCGAGGCACGTCCCGGCCGAGTCCCGGCGCCATTATCTCGGGCTTACAGAAGAAGACGAGATAAGTAAGGTGAAATGTTAACTGGAAATGAGAATAAAAATATCAGTTGCTAAAAACATGCCGCCAAACGCTGTTTAGATGCTATGCTTTTATACAATGCTATTCGTGGCACTTAGTACATCATTTTATGTATAAAGGCGTACGAACCATTATTAAAATAGGTAAGTAACTGTTTATTTTTTAAGTTTATGGACCCGCAGAAGAAAAAGAAAAAGATCCACATCTTTACTAATTTTGAAGGTATTTACCGAAATGTTTTATCAAATCAAAAAAACTCGCAAAGAAATTACATACTTATTTTTAAGAATCTTGTACCACAAGTTACCGTTGGCCAATTGACTGTTAATAACTTACGGCTCGATTCGGAAAATGAATTAGATTTCTACTAGACTTCAACAAGTTACGATATGGATAATTTAAAGATATTTGTAAGATAGATATGTCAAATTTGACGTTTCCGCGATTCTGGAGGTCCTGTTGAACGATTTCGACAAGTTATGACTTAGATATCCAAGTCGATAGTCGATATCTAATGTACATCTAGTTGATCTCTAAATCTTCTCTAGATCTTGTGATTATCTCGAAATCCGAATAGGCCTGTTAATATCTTATAATTTTTAAGAAAAAAAACTGACTTCCATGGTGGCCGATGAAAGATTATTGTAGATGATACACTATGTAGAAAAGGAGGTAAAACCACCCACTTTTCTACTAGCATTTCGCTTCTGTATAATGGCTCCTCTACAGGATGGGCCAACGCCGGCCACTCCAAGGGACGCAGCCATGCGGTAGAATGAGATAGCAATATCACTTGCTCCCTCTAACGCATAAATGCGTCCCTTGGAGTGGCCGGCGTTGGCCCATCGTGAAGAGGAGCCATGAGGGTCGTAGTTCTAGCCTAACCTAACCCACTCCTCAGATAGCAGTTCGGTTCTGTGCGGATCGCAGTTCGAACCTAATCAAACCCACTTTTCAAGTAGCATTTCGTTTCTGTAAGGCTCGCAGTTCTAACCTAACCTAATCCTTGTTCGGTTCTGTGAGGATCGCAGTTCAAACCTAACCTAACCCACTTAATGGCGCATGCCGTGCGGTGTACGGGGGTTTAAGCGGGACGGGCTAGTAAGATTGGCATCATCGTACTTTATACCTACATTAATTTTATGGTAGGTAATCATAGTTGTTTATTTAGTTAAGGTATCATAGTGGTTTTCTGGGTCAAGGTCCGGGTCCGAGTCCGGGTCCGAGTCCGGGTCCGAGTCCGGGTCCGTGTCCGGGTCCGAGACCGGGTCCGAGTCCGGATCCGAGCCCGGGTCCGAGCCCGGTTCCGAGTCCGGGTCCGAATCCGGATCCGAGTCCAGGTACGGGTCCGAACCGGATCCGGGTCCGAACCGGATCCGAATATGAGTCCGAGTCCGGGTCCCAGTCCAAGTCAAAATCGAAATTCGTAATCACCAAACGTGTACCATGCGTCATTGAAGAGTTCTGTTCTGGTCATCATCAGCAGTTCCACTTCATCAAATGCGACAGTTTTTTAATGTAAATGCTTGATTTTATGATGAAAATACAAAAAAATCTATACGTATGCCTTTAATATTTGAGGAGTTCCCTCGATTCCTTATGGATCCCATCATCAGAACTCGAGCTTGACAAAAATGTGGCTTAAAAACTTAACTTGCTTAACGAACATAACGAAAAGGAAAAATCGCCAAACATGAACTATGCGTCGTTTAAGAGTTCTGTTCTGATCATCATCAGCAGTTCCACTTCATCAAATGCAACAGTTTTTAATGAAAATGCTTGATTTTCTGATGTAAATACAAAAATCTCTATACGCATGCCTTTAAGATTTGAGGAGTTCCCTTGATTCCTCATGGATCCCATCATCAGAACTCGAGCTTGACAAAAATGTGGCGTAAAAACTTAACTTGCTTAACAAACATAACGACGAGGACAAATCGCCAACCGTGAACTATACGTCGTTGAAGAGTTCTGTTCTGATCATCATCAGCAGTTCCACTTCATCAAATGCAACAGTTTTTAATGAAAATGCTTGATTTTCTGATGTAAATACAAAAATCTCCATACGCATGCCTTTAAGATTTGAGGAGTTCCCTTGATTCCTCATGGATCCCATCATCAGAACTCGAGCTTGACAAAAATGTGGCTTAAAAACTTAACTTGCTTAACAAACATAACGAAGAGGACAAATCGCCAACCGTGAACTATGCGTCGTTAAAGAGTTCCGTTCTGATCATCATCAACAGTTCCACTTCATCAAATGTCACTTTTTTGGGTGTATATGCTTGATTTGTTGATAAAAACTCAAAAATCACTATATGTATGCCTTTAAGATTTGAGGAGTTCCCTCGATTCCTCATGGATCCCATCATCAGAACTGGGTTTTGACAAACACGGGACCAATCTATATGCATATACATTCAATCAAAAAAAGAATTATCAAAATCGATCTAGTAATGACGGAGATATGGAGTAACAAACATTAAAAAAAATAAAAAAATAAAAAAAACATACAACCGAATTGATAACCTCCTTCTTTGAGATTTGGAAGTCAGTTAAAAAGAAGTCAAGTTAGACATTAGTTATTACTCACTCTTACATAAAATGATAATTCATTAAACAAATGACTGTTTAAACTTGTTCCATTGTTTCATATTCTGCATTGATAGATAACCCTTATCTTGGCAAGGCTCAAAATATCTTAAATATAAACATTTATTTAGTTTTATGTCACCTATTGAGCATACTAGACTATTAAAAAATAAGGAAAAAAATCCAGGATTTTGCAGTTTCGGAAAATCATATGTATCATATTTGATACAATGCCAATAACTCGACAAAATAGTTACCTACTTTTTAGAAGAAAAATGAAGATTTTAATAAAAATAAAACATAAAATGCATAAGAAATTAGCATTTACTGCTAATTAAACGCAATCAAAAGCATCAGATGACTATTAAACCTGTAAAAATAAATTATATCTACGAATACCTGATCACATGGGCGGAAAATCTGATCCCGTAAAGTTTCAAAAAAAGTCGTCAGCAAAAAGTTGAGTAAAATATGAAAAGTAAACAAATAATTAAAAGTAAAAAAAATACATTTTTTTTACTTTGGGTCCTGTTTTTGCCAAACACATTTTTCCGTGCTACGGGCTACGGCGTAGCAATAATGCTACGGCATACGAATATATAGTTAAATAACACCTAGTACTTAAAAAAAAACAAAGTTTAATAACTAAATAATACGACAACTAATATTAAATAATTGAAGCATGTTTTGTAACCCCACAAAAATAAAAAATAAAAAATATCATGTAAAACTATTTTGACTATAACTTGGCAATGTATTAAATGTAATACAATCCTTTCGATATGTACATTTCTGAGTTCTTGGCAGTGTATCAAATATAATACATAACAGTTTCATGTAAGATTCTGAGTATTAAATGTTTTTAAATTCGAAGGCATTGTAAATATGTATGCACTAAGAGACAGTAAAGATATCAAAATGTAGATTATGGAAAAATATATACTAACATAAGAAATAAATGCAAAACTTCCAGTACGAACCGAAATCTATTGTTTCCGCGGCGCCATGTTGATTATTACTAATTAATTTACAATGACACTCGTGTCAATTATTTTTTTCTATAAGTAAGAAGGGTAGCTCGACATATTGATGGCAGAATTATTTTGTTAGGTTGTAAAGTGAGCCTGCTAGATTTTTTTAAGTTCCATGTATCACGGGTGTTACGCTACGTCTTACGTAGGCGAACAACGCGCGAACGCGCCGCCTGACATTCGCGTGCAAATCGCGCCGCACCGCGTTCGCAACGAGATCGCTTACGTAGGACACTTCTATGGGCATCATCAAAGGATTGATTTCGCCGCGCCGCGCCGCGCCGCGTTCGCGCGTTGTTCGCCTACGTAAGACGTAGCGTTACGATGCCAAGATAAGGGATAACGATGACATAGCATTATACTTAGGTGTTATAATTAAAAGAATGGGTTTATAAAAACACTTTTACATTTTTAGGTAGGTACAGTCACCTGCAATAAATATGTTACCTACTCTTCGAATGCCGCAAAAATATGTGACACGTTCTTATGGCTCTACAAATAAGATCCTGTCAGATATTTTTGCGGCCTTCGTTGTGTAACATATTATTTCGGGTACATAGATAGTACCGATTCAAACAAGTTGATATTGTATCCAATTACCTATTCAACAACTACTTTCTAAGTTGATTTAAAATGAACAGAAACCTCAGTTAAATATTAATCTGTTCAATAAACTACCAAAGTTCTTAAGTAAAATATCCAATGTCAGATTCAGATGTATGAACATTTGGGCCCACGAAAGTTTATACTTTTAAGGATGACTCACGTTAAACCGGGCCGTGTCCGGGCCGGAGCTTCCGGGGCATCGTTTCCAATGGAAAGCATCACGTGATCACCTGTCATGTCATAGAAAAGTAAGCGCCGGAAGCTCCGGCCCGGACGCGGCCCGGTCTAACGTGAGTAATCCTTTACCAAGCAATGCATTTTGATTCCCTTTACTACCCACTTCACACGGCACGTAGCCAATAAAAATTAACAAGAAACTATGCGTAATCATCGCCGCGAGGTCCTTAATTAAGCGCTTAACTGTGATTATTAGCTGTCTGCAGGAAATAAAGATTTCCACAATACCGTAAGAGCAGTGTAGTGTAAGACCCATATGGGCTATGGGAATATCTGTAGGTATAATAATTATTCAGGCCTTTAGCATCTTGACAGATGATTTATGCAGCGTCTGTAAGCGAGGAACAACGTCTCTCGTGGCTGTATAAGCCAATGCGGGACCGGTATCGGCATTTAAGGCAGCTGAAGCAGGGAGCCATGTCGGCATCATCAGGTGGATTGTGCCTCTTTGCGCGTTTTCGGGCAAGGTCTTGGAACCATGCGTTGTCATGGATTTCGCGACCTTGTGACTTATGGTACCCCTCCATCAATCGCGATCTGACACGACCGCCGCATTGGACGTCCCTTGCTGCGTTATATGGCTCCTCTACACGATGGGCCAACGCCGGCCACGGGACGCATTTATGCGTTAGAGGGAGCAAGTGATATTGCTATCTCATTCTACCGCATAGCTGCGTCACTTGGAGTGGCCGGCGCTGGACCATCGTGTAGAGGAGCCTTTAAGGACTGCGCGAAACGCGACATGGTCGCTTTTGATATCGATAGGGACAGTTGGGAGGTATAATTAATACATTCTTACATATGAGTAGGTTTATTTTAAATACCTTTCCCATAAATAGAACCATCCTAACCACCGGACAATCAAGTTAAAACTAAGACCTCGATAACCAAAAGACGTCGAAGCCATTAGCGATACTTTCTGCTTGTTTATTGAATCTGTGGCGCTGTCAGACTGAATCAAGGCTAATTAGTAAAGATAGCTGCCGCGCCACAGATAAAAAAGGTCGCAAGTTACGTGGAGGTGTCTGAGAAGTGAGCTTTTGTGTCAATAAGGCTTCGGTGCGGTGATATCATTGTCTCAGTGCTATGAGGAGCGTGCACAGATTGTTGTTACAGAAAGTTCACTTTGACGTTTGTAAGCTTAAAGGATGACTCACCGGGCCGTGACCGAGGCGTCGGACATGTCATTTTCTATGACGGCAGATAGGTGATCAGTGTGATCACGGTGTGCTTTCCATAGAAAACGAAGCTCCGGAAGCTCCGGACCGGCCCGGCCCGATCTAAGGTGAGTCATCCTTAACCCGTAATTTTTAAAAAAAAGTTTTGTCAATAGTATTATTTCAGGGTGCGTAGCCAACGTGCGATCATTAACGCTCCGTAGCGAATGAAAAGCAACTGTCGCCGTCGCACTAGTGGGGAAGAGTGATAGAGAGAGATGACTACGATACGTTACGGAGCGCTAACGATTGGCACGTTTGACTACGCGGTCCTGGTCCAAACATTATAAACGACTTTATAACAAACAACAACAAAGTTTTATTAAATAAAACAAAAAGAAGTGTATTTTTCATAGGGTATACACGAAACACGGACGTATTATTTTTGTCTCTATTAATGAACACGAACGTGAAAGTGACAGAGAAGGCCAAGCTACACGTGGCTTGTAGAACATTTATAAATAACGGTATTACATAAAGTTCACTAAATTGTGTTGTTTGGATAGGTACCCAAATTCCTTAAAAAAAATGTATGTAATCAAACGTAGGTACTTATAACATCTATTTGAGTGGATATTCTGTATTATCTGTTCTGTGCCCGAGGCCAATAGTCAAATAATATTCAGTGTCTTATTTGACGATGGCATGCAAAGGTCAAATTAAACATAATAGTTATTAGGGTGACTTACAAAAATATTAACCCTTAGCGAGGTCGACCGATCTATTCACACACACATTGCACATTGACAGTGCTATTATATTTATATCTATCTGTATCTATTTTAGTATATTGCGCAACGAAGCGCGCAAAAATATCACGGCGCGATTCGGGAAATGAATTAGAGATTAACTAGATACGATATAGTAAAGATATGTGACGTCTCACGGGTAAAGGTACCTTATAGCGGTTGGCGCTTACGCTGAGTTTGAATCCCGGTAAAGGTATCCTTAAGAGTGACATTCCATTTCCAACTGCAGCTGCAATATTTACTGTTTATTTTACTATGGAAACGCGTCGCTGTCATTGTCAATTTCCATAGTAAAATGAACAGTATTGCAGCTGCAGTTGGAAGTGGAATGTCACTCTAAGGTGACAGTCCATTTCCAACGACAGCAGCAGCACTACCATTCATATTAAGTACTATGGAAATTGACAATAACACCGATGCGTTCGTACTACCAGCTGCGGTCAGAAATGGAATGTTACCCTTATTGAGCTTACTAAGTACGGCACTTGGTTGATATTTACCTATGAGTAAGATTGTCCTATTTATTTCAAAATTAGTACCTACATATCAACCGTTTGCCAAGTTAAACATACGCTATATAAATATTAAGCCTTCGTATGTCTTTGTCAAAAATGTATTTGCTACTGAATTAATAATTAAAACCAAAATACTACTTTGCTAATCCGTGAGAATTCAGAATACAACGTGCTAGTCAATCAGTGCCACTTGCATATTTTACATGCAATTAATATTCGCGGATAGCATGGTAATATTTTGGTTTTAATTGATATGGATTTCCGCAACGTAACGTCTGATTCTATTATTTGAATTAATAACCTTTGAAATTGTAACTTACAGTCCAAATTGTGTGGTGCGGATACGGGACAAGGCATACAAAGGTTAACTTACTTTCAAAAAGATCGAACATTATCTTAAAGTAACTTAAATGCAATAAAACATTCAACAATTACCATTTCATTTGCCTTATTTGCCTGCCACTGTCTTGAAGTATATTAAATTTATTAAGTACCTATTCCTTACTTACTTCATCTCTTTTCATTTGAAACCTTATTCTTTAGGGAACAAGGTTATTTTTCCAGTAACATCACGAGTAACATTAAGTGACGGCTCAGAATTGCCGTTTGTCGTAGAGTTTGTTTCGAGCAATTCTATTTTAGTCGCGATAGAAACTAGATCTCTGAACTGATGACCTATTTTAGTACCAGGGTTGTAGAAAAACAAATTATTTAAATAGTTTTATGGCGCAAACTACAATTTCTTTGCAATCCTAGAATAAAATACCTACAGAGATATCAGTTTTTTTTTCTCTATGGACTACGATATGGGGTTCTACAAAAAACCGGGCAAGTGCGAGTCGGACTCGCGCACGAAGGGTTCCGTACCATAATGCAAAAAATAAATAAAAAGAAGCAAAAAAAAAGTACTGACCACTCCCGACGTTGCTTAACTTTGGTCAAAAATCACGTTTGTTGTATGGGAGCCCCATTTAAATCTTTATTTTAAAGTGACATTCCATTTCCAACTGCAGCTGCAATACTGTTCATTTTACTATGGAAACGCGTCGCTGTCACTGTCAATTTCCATAGTAAAATGAACAGTATTGCAGCTGCAGTTGGAAATGGAATGTCACTCTTATTCTGTTTTTAGTATTTGTTGTTATAGCGGCAACAGAAATACATCATCTGTGAAAATTTCAACTGTCTAGCTATCACGGTTCGTGAGATACAGCCTGGTGACAGACGGACGGACGGACGGACGGACGGACGGACGGATGGACAGCGAAGTCTTAGTAATAGGGTCCCGTTTTACCCTTTGGGTACGGAACCCTAAAAATGAGGTTTGAACAGTTTATCAGCAACGCTTATGTGATGCCTCTGGAGTTGAAGAAATACAAATAAATTGATAGATGTTTTACATGCAAAATTTAGGTACTTTTAATAAAAAAAAGGTGTTTGACCTTTGAATTACTTCGCGGATGTATGCAGGCTTCCTCACGATGTTTTCCTTCACCGAAGAGCTAGTGGTAAATATCAAATGATATTTCGTACATAAGTTCTGAAAAACTCATTAGTACGAGCCAGGATTTCAATCCACGACCTAAGTCGCACGCTCTTACCGCTAGCCCACAAGCGCTTCTGCGCTTCAAATAATATTTGAAGCGCAGAAGCGACTACCTAGATACTTACATATTAATCATATTATGTAAGTATCTAGGTACTCGTAAATAATTGACTCAATTTAGAAATAGCCTCCATAGTCATTGTATCGTATGTTTCGACATCAAAGCGATCTATTTGCGTTGCACTTTTCCCGCTCGTGCCGTTTTATGACCGATTTGTTTTATGGAGGGTTATGGGTTTATTGTGCGGGTAATGCAAGGTGAAACGGCTTTGAGGTCAATGGTCTATCACAAATATCAAAACAGTAATATCAGTAATAGGAAGGTTATAGTGAGGGATCAGTAGTGAAGAAAGGACTTATTTTTTCGCAAATCTGGGGGCTAAACAAGTTGACAATCGTTGATAACTTCAATCGAAACTTAAGAAGGTTAGAGTGCTCACTTACCAATTACCATACATACATTGTAGATAAAAACTCATTTATAATAAGCGGTAACATTTAAGCTTAATAAGTATAAACATTTTTTTACCAATAACAAATAAAGTGATAATAAAAACAACATTAAAATTAAAACTAAAATTTAACAGAACTTATAAATAAAAAATGCCCCAGGTCACCTTCGTTTCTTATGGTGCCCAGGAGGCTGGCAGCGTTTCCTTTTTGGATGGCCAGGCTTATTTTCTGGCCGAGGTAGCTGCCAGCCCTCTGGTCACCTGTGGTGTCGATGAGACGCTGGGACATTTCCTTAAATAAGTATTATGTTTTACCATAGCTTACCGCAAGGAAAATATGTTAACTTACTCATTCTAGTTGTAATTTTAGTTACTTAAGTTTTTTTTATATTAAATAAGCTTAAAAAACAAAGCTAAATCAAAATACGTTAAAAATGTCGTCAATTTTAAACCATCACTTAACTCCTTTACTTTTTGAGATAGTATAAAAAACAAAACGTAAGTCACATGTTTATGACATTGTGTATTCGCAAATAAAATACTTATTATTCTTTCTTTGTAGTTTTTAAGTATTTATCATTTAAACACACTACCCACAAAATTGGTTCTAAATCAGCTTACAAAAAGCCCGTGAAAACAAATTTTCATTCGACATAGCACAATGCGGGGGAACGCTCAATCTCGCGCACAAAAGCTGCTTTCATTACGATAAAGTTCTTCAAAGCTGGAGTTGGCTGGTTAGGCGATCGTCCAGTAGATATGCTGAGCCAAAGATATTTCCAATTGCGATTTAGTTTTAAGTAAAGCTATCATCGTCATCGTCGTGTCGTATCAGGCTGTCAAGGAGAAGGCAGAGGACCGACATACATGGAAATCGCTCCACCGACAAGAGTCTTTTAACTCTTAAATGAATGATGATGAAAGCTAGGAAATTAGAAGGTAACAAAAGATATAGTACGCTACCCGCGTGTCTCCTAAATAGGTATAGTTTTTCGTATTTTACAGTCCGTTAACCAAGGCTCGGAAACCGGTTAAATTTCCAGATCGTTATCACGTGTACTTGGCGCAAAACCTTTTAATTTCGGTTTCGCTCGAAAAACCATTATTTTTACCGGTTTTTAGAAGAACATTTCCATAATGTTTCTATCTATATCAGTGTCTAGGTATATGTGTACGTGGCACACTAACTACAAGTCGTTCGTCGAATAAACCGGCTTACTTAGGTTACTATAAATTTCTTAAAACGTTCGCGTGCTTATGAAAGTTTCGGAGGAAAACCGAAATAAACCAGTAAGTACCAGTATTTTATAAACCGGTTACAAACCTTGCCGTTAAGGATGACTCATGTTAGACCGGGCCGTATCCGGACCGGAGCTTCCGGCGGATCGTTTTCTATGGACACCATCACGTGATCACCTGTCATGTCATAGAAAACTAAGCGCCGGAAGCTCCGGTCCGGACACGGCCCGGTCTAACGTGAGTCATCCTTAAAGCCGCCAGCGGCCGCTATGAAACTCAAAGCTGGTGATGTTTTTTTTTTATTTATAGTCTGCCACTATGGCACTGATGAAATGTTTATATACGTGGTGATGGTGACTTCCTTTCACACACTTTAATTATATTTACGCCTTAAGCGTTATTTTATTCTAGATCTGTGGATAGACTACCGGCCTTATGTCAACCGTCAAAGGCCGGAGTACAGTTGGCTAAATAAATCTTATCGGCTAGTTATCCTTTGTGGCATATTATCTGATTCTTTCAGTCATTTGTGAGCTCTTCAAACTTTATGGAAGTTATTATATTTGAGGCTTGATAACGTGATAGGATTGCATGCTCAGAAAGTTGTGTAAAATTCTAATTAAGCCGAGTTGTACTTATATTTGAATTTGTAATCGTATATTTAGTTACTTCAATGTAAATACACAACAACTCGCATTATAGACATCTTATCTTATCTTATGGTTTTCGGGGGTCCTTGTGTATCCACACTTCGAGTCTTCGACTCATTGGGATCTTTTGTGCAATTATCCCCTAAGGGAAGATCGCATTATAGACATGCTAAGCGCCAAATTATAATGAGAATATTATTGGCTATATTCCATTGATTTTATTTCAATTTTAATTTAAGAAAAGTCTTGCAATAACAGGTTCATCATCATCATCATCTCAGCCATAAGACGTCCACTGCTGAACATAGGCCTCCCCCTTTTTTGGGGGTGAATGCCATAATCGCCACGCTTGGCAGGCGGGTTGGCGATCGCAGTCGAGTACACCGAATTTGAGGGACGCTGCTGCCCGTCCACCGGTGGTCTTGGACGTGGTTTAAGGACATACCCGGGTCCTGGACGTAGTTTAAGGACATACCCGGGTCCGATAACAGGTTATTAAATATATTTTACCGTAGGACCAAAGATTTTGATACCTACATTTTTATGTGTTTCATCATACAACTTGTATGTGTGTGTATGTGTTTGTTAATATCCCTATCAAACTTAAAGCATTAATCACAATTACTTTGATCGTACAACTAATACAAACTTGTCCCTCAAAGCTTATTTAAATAGCTATCATTAATGTAAAACGCAAAAGTATTTAACCTCAGGCTTAGTCCGAGTCTGAAAATATCCACCGTTTTGCATAACCGTTGAAACAAAAAGGTACCTAAATAAAGGATTTATTATTAAACTTTAACATGACTTTTACATAATTTTATTTTAAGGGTACCGCATCAAAAAGGTAAAATAAGTAGGTAATCATTATGGTGCGACTCTGTCTGTCTGTCTATCACATTGCTAAATATCTCAATAAAAGCAGAAAGGAAAGGTGAGTAATTACATCCCTTTCTTAATATTTTTAACCGACTTAAAAAAAAAACCGGGCAAGTGCGAGTCGGACTCGCGCACGAAGGGTTCCGTACCATAATGCAAAAAAACAAAACAAAATGCAAAAAAAAAACGGTCACCCATCCAAGTACTGACCACGCCCGACGTTGCTTAACTTTAGTCAAAAATCACGTTTGTTGTATGGGAGCCCCATTTAAATCTTTATTTTATTCTTTTTTTAGTATTTGTTGTTATAGCGGCAACAGAAATACATCATCTGTGAAAATTTCAACTGTCTAGCTATCACGGTTCGTGAGATACAGCCTGGTGACAGACAGACGGACGGACAGACGGACGGACGGACAGCGAAGTCTTAGTAACAGGGTCCCGTTTTACCCTTTGGGTACGGAACCCTAAAAAAGGAGGTTCTCTGTTCGACCCATATGTTTGTATGTATGTTTGTCCGCGATTATCTCGCGTTTGGCTGAACCGATTTTGATGCGGTTTTGCTTGTAATTTTTCAAAATTTTGTTTGCAATAAATTTAGCCTCCATTGTGTGTGTGTGTGTGTGTGTGTGTGTAGGGACTAGCAATTTCTATAGTGTGTTTATACATAGTTGCATATGCACCTTGGCACCCTTAGCTGTAAGATTACGAATGTGACTGAAATAAAAAACCGGGCAAGTGCGAGTCGGACTCGCGCACGAAGGGTTCCGTACCATAATGCAAAAAAAAAGAAAGCAAAAAAAAACGGTTACCCATCCAAGTACTGACCACTCCCGACGTTGCTTAACTTTGGTAAAAAATCACGTTTGTTGTATGGGAGCCCCATTTAAATCTTTATTTTATTCTGTTTTTAGTGTTTGTTGTAATAGCGGCAACAGAAATACATCATCTGTGAAAATTTCAACTGTCTAGCTATCACGGTTGTGAGATACAGCCTGGTGACAGACAGACGGACGGACGGACGGACGGACGGACGGGCGGCGGACAGCGAAGTCTTAGTAATAGGGTCCCGTTTTACCCTTTGGGTACGTGAAATAAATTGTACGGAACCCTCGATTCACTTGACCGGGTTTTTTATAGAGCAAAGTTGACTTATATTTACATAAGCTATTTTCAAATTTGAATGGTATGTAACAAAGGGCTCAAATAGCGTGTACAGTAAATACAACTCATTCTAACTCTAATCTTAGGTCTATATACATTTGTGTGGGTTGAGTTTATAAAAAGAATGTTTTTCGATTTATTGTTATTGACAGGGCTGTATTTAGAAGTGAGTATGAAATCAATCAAATATGAATGGATATTTATTACTAGGTTTGAAAATTCTCGAAAAATCTAATCGTTTTTTTTTGAGGACGTTATGCGATTTTAGTTTTTTTCTGTATTTTTCAGTTATTAAGAAAAAAAAAATGATTTTTTTTTAAACTAACGGCTGCGTCAAGGCTTTCACAAACGATCGCCAGCCAGCAGCTATCTCTATAAAGGGGCCCACTGATTAACAGTCCGCCGGACGGTATCCGCCTGTCAGTTAGAACAAAATTTTGACAGATCCGAACAACTGACAGGCCGATACCGTCCGGCGGACTGTTAATCAGTGCCCTTTAGGCATACGTGACCTGCCACTTGGCATGACAACTAACTTTAAGGATTCCCTCAAGCGTGTCTCTTGCCCGGATTTTTCTTAAACCCCTGATCTAAAATATAAGCCCAATAAGTTTGCCATTAATAATAATCCATGCCAACCTTAGTGATAATATTTGGCCACAAAAGTTATCAACACATGTAGTAACCACTCAAAATCAAACACACCGGCCTCGTTGACCGTGAATGGCGAACTTTCCACTCAGCTAATGAGTTTTGTTTCTCGTAAACAGGGTGTAAATAATTCATAACTTCCAGGTTAAGTTCCCAAGTGGCCGATGCTGTAAACAATTTGATATGGTTTTATATTAATTTGATAGGACCTTGATCGTGAGGTCCCAATCGATATTTGGTACCCTTCTGATTCAGACCGCTTTACCATAACTGCTTTAGCATTACAACGTTGATATTGTAGCCGCAATTGTAAAAATCGATGTTTTTGCCCGGCAGTATAAGTAATGCAGTGGGCAAAAATATCGCGCTGCAATATTTACAGTACGGATGTGACGGTCGTATCTAAAGCCACGGATAAGAAAAGTCGAAAAAAAGTAACGGATATTTTGTCACGTGGATAAAGCCATCCATAATAGGCCTGCAGTAGTAATTCGACCATTACATACATACATCACTGGCTCAGTGACCCAAAGAGGATCTTGGCCTCTGACACAAGAGAGCGCCATTCTGCCCTATTCTGCGCCACTTCACGCCAGTTGGGTATTCCGAGGGCGGACAGGTCTTTTTGGGCTTCGTCACTCCAGCGGTATCTGGGACGCCCAGACGGACGTTTCCCGCCCGGGTGCCCCACATACGCTCTTCTCACAGCACGATCCTCCCCCATCCTCTCCAGGTGACCAAGCCAGCGAAGTCGTGTGGCTTTGATCTCGCCAATTATATTAGGCATCGCAACCAGCTCCTCTAGCTCCCTATTTTTTCTTCGCTTCCAAGTTCCATCCAATTCGACCATTGCAGCAGAAAACGTCAATAAGTCAGTCGGCTGGATAGTAATCCAGCAAGACAATACTACTCCACTGTACTCCTGCCGCAAATGTCAAAAATCGATGGCGCGCTGCCGAGATTATTAACATTTGCGACAATAGTGCAGTAAGAGCTCTTT
Organism: Cydia fagiglandana; assembly: GCF_963556715.1. Classification (NCBI taxonomy): domain Eukaryota; kingdom Metazoa; phylum Arthropoda; class Insecta; order Lepidoptera; family Tortricidae; genus Cydia; species Cydia fagiglandana. The sequence continues at coordinate 15,276,553 of NC_085951.1, read as the reverse complement.
CCCACTGACGTCCATTTTTTTGCGGGGTACGGTTTTCTGCAGGATCCCGTTTTCTGTAGTATACTTGCAGGATCCCCCAAATAGAATGCTCGTGTTAACGTTACTATATTAGCTCGCATACTAAGTACTAAAACGGGATCCTGCAGAAAACTGTACCTGCAAAAAACTGGACGTCAGAGGGAAATAGCTCTAATACTGCAGCAGTTTCAACACTTTCAACTCGTACTACGGCTTAAGCTGCTGGTGCTGACGAAATGCAGGGGCAGGAGCCGTCTCATAAAGCATTGGCTTATATTGAGCAATACAATATAATTACTCAAATGGTGTGCTCACATGCCCGCAATGTTCGCAAACTTTTAGTAACAAGATCGGCTACGTCAGCCACTTGCGAGCACACCAGAGACAGCAACGGAGTTGATAGCAGTCGCCGTGGCCGAATCGGCCGTGGAGTTGGGGGAGTGGGGGGGAGCTTATATTGGTGTTGTGAGGTGCCTATTGACACGAATTAGGGTCGTATAAAAATGAGATAAAAATTATACTAAATTGGTAAAACAGAATTGGCTACCAAGTTATCTGTATTCTGCAAGTAACTTGGGATAGTCAGGTAAGTTTGTAACTTTGACAGTTAAATAAGGTAACTGTAGGTGCGTATTAAGTGAGGGCTGTAGATAAGAAAAAATACGTCTAGTAATATAGATATTAAATTTGTACGTATGTAAGGTGTTATGATAGTGAAGGAAGCGAAAGAGGTATGTCAGGATCGTAGCAAGTGGAAATCCGTGGTCTCTGCCTACCCCTCCCGGCAAGGCGTTATTTTATGTATGTATGTAAGGTAAACGTACTACTGCTCGACATGCTAATGCCCAATAGATGACACCTTGTTGTCACCTCTATTGACAATGACTTAAGTTTCAAGATGACATGTACTGGGACCGCGTCGAGCACCAGTACGTTTACCTTGTCTATGTTTGTGGACAAGTATATTAAATTCTAGTTTCTCCTCATTCTTGGAAAAACAGAGAAGTATTATCCAATTTTCCTTGTCTATTTGTATTTTAAACAGCTAGTAGAGATAGTTGGTTATATTTCTTCGAAATACTTTATTTCTGAGTACCTATCTAAGTTCTTTAGTAAATGTAATTTGAACATATCGTTTTATAATGACAACCTGACTTCGATTGTATGGGAGCTATTTGGCGGCGGGCTCGTGAGACTCTAAGCACCACTTGCACCAACTCACTAACCCGGGGTTAACCGGTTAAACCTGGAGCTACCATGTTTACCAGTACAATTTGACACTGGGTTAACGGTTTAACCGGTTAGCCCCAGTACCAGTGCAATTTGACACTGGGTCAACGGTTTAATCGGTTAACCCCGGGTTAGTGAGTTGGTGCAAGTGGCACTTAGTAGAATGGTGCAAGTGACTCTAAGGCAGTCGGTTATTTTTAAAACTGCTTTTCTAGAACAACATTCTATCTTTTGCTCTCGGAAAGAAAACGTATCTACAAACCACATATCCTAATTAATTTAACTGGCTATTCAAACCACATTGTGCTTTTCGTCCAGTTTATCTCTGACCCCTATTACTCATATTTATTTTAAACCTACAGGTCACGTTATAATGGCTATTCTGATTCCAGTCTGTGAATAGAGTTGCTCAAGACAAATACGCTGCGGTGCCTTGTATTTGTACTGCAGTGTGTGTCTGCCTTTAATGCGTTGAGTTGTGTTCTGTGTGCATTGGGTGTGTAATTGTCTACACAGTATGTAGGTATGTCGGGTTGACTGCGAGGGAACTGCATTTAGTTCGATTGCTTAGCTCAAATAAAAGTCCCTCCGCAGCATGAAATTTGATATTCATGTAGTTTATTCATGTACGATATGGAATGACAGTCAAAAAGAAGGTAATTCAAAAAACGCTGGTGAGCTGGCAGTAAGAGCGTGCGACTTTCAATCGGGAGGTCGCGGGTTCAAACCCCGGCTCGTACCAATGAGTTTTTCGGAACCTTTGTACGAAATATCATTTGATATTTACCGGTTGCTTTTCGATGAGGAAGCCGGACTAATCCCATTAAGGCCTAATAATTGGATTGGAAGCCTTTGGGTTGAAAGGTCAGATGGTAAAAACTAGTGCCTACGTCAACTCTTGGGATTAGTTGTCCAGCGGACTCCAAGCTCTCATGAGCCGTGGCAAAATGTCGGGATAACGCGAGGAGGAAGGGGAGTCAAAAAGAAGGTAATTGTCTATATTTCCGTGCTCTTATAACCCGGCAACCTTCAAATCAAGAGTGAACAGGCACCTTCTGGGCGAGCTCGCTCCATCGTAGGCCACGTCTACGCCTCGGCTAGTCTGTGGCCATGAGTAAACCCATGCATAATAAAAAAAAAAATATATAAATATATATCGTCGTCTACTTAGTACCCACAACAAAAGCTTTATTGAGCTTGGTATCGTCTGGGTCCTCCCATTCGTTTTTCGTCAAGTTCTTAAATTAGTCCTATTCTGTTTTCGTCACTCATTCTACATTGAAAGCCACCGACGATTGTGACGAATGTAGAATGAGTGACGAAAGCAGAATAGGACTAATTTAAGAACTTGACGAAAAACGAATGGGACGACCCAAGATGATACCTTGAGCTTATTGGGACTAGGTCGATTTATGTAAAACTGCCCTATAATATTTTATCTTATTTTTTATTTTTTAATATACATACATACCTCTATATACTCGTATCTATACATACGCGGCAACAAAGTTAGCACAGTACCTGGGTATATCGCCGAGGCGCGGCGCCCTCGCGCGGCGCATCTTGGCAGCCGGCAACACGCCCACCTGGAGACAAACATACTATTAGGACGTACAGGGTAAAAATAAAAAAACCGGTTAAGTGCGGGTCGGACTCGCACACGAAGGGTTCCGTACCATTATCTATAAAAACGGTCGCCCATCCAAGTACTGACCCCGCCCGACGTTGCTTAACTTCGGTCAAAAATCACGTTTCTTTAATGGCAGCCCCACATAAATCTTTATTTTATTCTGTTTTTAGTATTAAATTTTGTTGTTATAGCGGCAACAGAAATACATCGTCTGTGAAAATTTCAGCTGTCTAGCTATCACAGATCACAAGATACAGCCTGGTGACAGACGGACGGACGGACGGACAGCGGAGTCTTAGTAATAGGGTCCCGTTTTACACTTTGGGTACGGAACCCTAAAAACGAAGTACCTACAAGGGTATCGGTTATAAACAAATTTTAAAAGTCACATGTATCTTTAAAAGAGCAAAATTTTTTGTTTATTTATAAATTTCGGGGATCTCGTCGATTCTCTATCGATTTCGATGAAATTTGCTATATGGAGGTTTTCGGGGGCGATAAATTGATCTAGGTCTTATCTCTTGGAAAACGCGCATTTTGAGTTGTTATATGTTTCCAGAGCAAAGCTCGATCTCCTAGATATTTTGTTATTATAGCGGCAATAGAAATACATCGTCTATGAAAATTTCAACTGTCTAGCTATCACGGTTCATTAGATACATCCTGGTGACAGACAGAAGAACAGTAGAGTTTTAGTAATAAGGTTCCGTTTTTACCCTTTGGTTACGGAAACCTAAAAAGCCTACCAAGAAGAATTTCGTACATTGACTCGCCTGTTCCTATCTCTATTGCACGCGCATTGTTATATTGCTGTCCCGCTCGCACAATGTCATTGACCGCCAGCATTCGGGTGGCTCAGCAGCAGCTATAGGTAGTATAGGTACCTATCTGAACTTAGAGGATATAATCATACGGAGAAGCCATTAACAAGCGTTCCCCTCTGTCGAAAATAGGTCAATGGTCATACACATTGTAAGGACTGACGTTTATCTGACATGGCTATTTTTACGTTACGTAGGTACGTATACATTTGACGTTACAGACAAGGCGTCTCCTTTTGGTTATAATTATCCTCTAAGGGCCAGTTGCACCAACCACATTTGACAGACTGATGAACGTCAGCCGGCGCGTCCCGGCGCGCCATTATGAAACTTTTCATACATACAAATTTAGCGAACTCTTTAACGATACGAACAGTTTGGTGCAACCGACCCTAAGTATCTGAAGTGTCTTTACTTCCTAGTGGAAGTGAAATAACCAAAATTAGTACATTTTTTATAATTTAAATCTCGTGATTTAATATTCATTCACCACTCTTCAAAACTAAAAGTTAGCACGAATCTCTCAAAATTACTTCCCTGTACCGAAAGCGAAAAGTGCAAAAGGTCTCGTCTTGAACGTAAAGCGCTGGGAACTACCGTTAGCACGAGTATAAATAAAGTTCTATTTCTGGAGCCTTTTTGGTCGTCGTGTGATTAGTCTGCCGGAAGTAAGTAGGTCGTGTACCGGGAGGTACCCACAAAATGTTTATTAGAAAACCGGACAAGTGCGAGTCGGACTCGCCCACCGAGGGTTCCATACTTTTTTAGTATTTGTTCTTATAGCGGCAACAGAAATACATCATCTGTGAAAATTTCAACTGTCTAGCTATCACGGTTCGTGAGATACAGCCTGGTGACAGACGGACAAACGGACTGACGTACGGACAGCGTAGTCTTAGTAATAGGGTCCCGTTTTACCCTTTGGGTACGGAACCCTAAAAGTGGGCCTGTTTTACTGACAAATCAAGATGACAATTATGGATAGAAAATGCTAATCGACACTCAATATAATTTTCAGAGAATCTGTCATTTCGATACACTTTTAGGGTTCCGTACCTCAAAAGGAAAAAGCGGAACCCTTATAGGATCACTCGTGCGTCTGTCTGTCCGACCATTCTTTCCCCTCCCCCCCTTATCTCCGAAACTGACGGGTCTAAAAATAAAAAAAATACACAAAATAGTTCTTTACCTATAGATGACACGAAAAGTTTTTGATCAGACCCCTGCGGGTTTTTTAAAGACATTTCATTCACGTTCCACGTAAAAAATACTTTGTTTAAAATTGGTAATGTACGGAACCCTTGGAACGCGAGTCCCACTCGCACTTGACCGGTTTTTCTTTTCGTTTGGCGTTTAAGTAGTAAACTTGGTCAAGCAAATCTTGTCAGTAGAAAAAGGCGCGAAATTCAAATTTTCTATGGGACGATTGCCCTTCGCGCCTACATTATACTGACAAGATTTGCTTGACCAAGTAGGTATAGTTTACGTAAAGAAAGCAGAAGTTTTGTATGTATTAATAAATCTTACTTCAAGCAAAAAACTGGTTCTTTCATACCATAGTGCTACAATTTCAGCAGCAGATTTAAAGTATCTGCACAAATGAACTAGTTAGCTCCGTAGCGGGATCCTATCTCATCGCATAAAAATTTATTGTCATAATGTAATGTTACGCATAAATCTCTTTTCGCATATTTTTTCTCCAGCTGAAACAGAAAGTAGTTTCGAAAATATTTTGCATAGGTTGTGTAGAATAGGGTAGGTTAGGTTAGGTTTGTGTTATAATTTTTCAGAAATGTTAATATTTCCAGCACAATAACAATTATGCGAAACGAGTTTTATGCGTAACATTACATTAGGACAATCAATTATTATGCGACCCAATATGGACCCCTCCGTAGCTTTTTATTACTTCTCATTTTCACCAGGGAATAAAATAAGCGAATCATTTGTATGCTACACCGGACTTGCAATACGAGAGCGAAACAAGAATTTCCCGGAACACTCTCAAAGGAAAACTCATTCGGATTACAAAAATTAATCTCAATTTCACACCAGTAGCAAAGCATCTCGCCCGTACCTACTTAAAATTAAATTGGTGCGAGCGAGAATGTTGTAGGTGGTGTCAAAAAGAGATCAGTTGGTAAAGGCGAAATATACGCCGCTCGAGCCTTAGGCACTGGTCCCTCCGCGAGCTAGTAAGCTATGAGCTATCGGCTATAAACACGAACAAAAGATAAGCACTCCCGTGTAAATAAAAGAGACACGGCGATATTTATAGCTCACCGCTGGGCGAGTAACTATAAATATCGCCGTGTCTCTTTTATTTACACGGGAGTGCTTATCTTTTGTTCGTGTTTATAGCCGATAGCTCATAGCTTACTAGCTCGCGGTGGGACCAGTGCCTTATCGTTGCAATAAAATTGCTTTCTAATATTATTTTTCCAAGGGCATTCCTTTGAAGTTGATTAAAATGTTGGTATTGGTGGGAAAAAGGCAGATGACAGTAAAATTGTAGTCAATTAAACTCTGACCTAAAAAGAAAGTAAGTTTAAATCTTCTCGGGTCAAATGTGTAGGGTTTGAGCCGGCGTAGGTAGCATTTGACATTCATAAGCGCATTGTAATATGCCTACCTATTTTGAAAATAAACTATATCTTTATCTTTAATGTGAATAAACAAATCACGTGGCTCTGTGACTCAGCCAATGAGATAATTCCATAGGTATGTAATTCTAGATAACAAGAGGGGGGAAGGGGGTCCCTCCGGTCCCTCCTCATGTCCTCGCTGGAGCATGGAGCTGATCTGATGACGGAGCTGGAAGGTGGTTATAGGAACTCCGTAGTAAAATGACATATATAACCTTAGCGCTTGACTGTAGGTATCTACCTAATTTTAATCCATATCTACATAAATTAGTTACGAATTTTGAACGTTATAATTATTAAACTCGCCTTCTGCGTTTTCTTACTTTTCAATTATGCAAAGTTACATTATCTCTCTATCTAGATAAATCTAATATCTGTCTTCGGTACTAATTAAAAGTTTTAGTTTAATTAAAACTCTTCTTAGATGACATTACGAGTAATCTCCGCACTGACGGATTTATTACATAAATTTGCCTACACTAATGTGGGCAGAATTAAACCAGTTTATTAAAAAATATAGATAGATAGATAGATAGAATACTCTTTATTGGCACAGCTCAATAAAAAGATACAAAAGAAAAATACAATTGATTAAATGTAGAGGCAGACAACAGGCGGTCTTATCGCTAAAGAGCGATCTCTTCCAGACAACCTTTGGGTAGCGGAAACAGAGAAGTACTTACTTAATCGAAAAAGTAGGTGTTGCAAAGAGAACATTATGGAGCCTACATTCACACACACAATCACATTGAATAAACATACACATATACGAAACCAGGTATATACCAGGTGTGGCACGAGTAACATGAGCAAACATTTAACTGTAGGCTGTACTTCTCAAACTAACCAACATTTGGTCAGCTAGGGGTCAGCTACTAAGACTTTATTCATAGAATGCGAATCTTACCACCATTTTGGCCAATATGGAGACCCTGTAGCTACCTACCGTAAGACTGTTACACTTCTTAAACGGCTACCGTAAAGCGGAGTGAGTAGGTTTCGCGGGGAGAGTTGGGTTATGAATGGGGAGAGAAGGTTTTAGAGGAAGAGAAGGGATTTTAAGGCTACTGCTACAAAAATAATGTTTTCCAATTTAAAATGGGACTATAGCAATACGCATAATAAAAATAATCGATCCAACAATCTTCCAAAATCACCTTTGTATGAAAAACCCTCTTACCCCAAATACGAGGCACTACGGGGTGAGGTGGGTTTTCCTCTTTATCGTCAAAGTTATGAAATGGACCTACCCAAAATAAAATACAAACTAAAATACAAACGTCCGAACCACTTATTATATACACCATTCAGTTTTTACATGTAATGTTTTTACAACTCACCCCCTTTTACGGTACCTACTGAAGTTCCAAGTCATATTGGAAATTCACCAGTCACCGGCGTTTGAACCCACGATGTTTGACTACCACACACATAAGAAAGGTTAAGAATAGTTTGTGTTCACCACAAACACACAGTACTGTGCCCTGTATATAAATGTAGTTTGGTCTATAGGTGTAAACAAACTCTCATTACGGCGAGCTTGGCAAAGTTGGCAGAAAAGTGCGCGCCGAATTACCAACCAGCGGAAACGAGGGCACAGGGCTAACGACGCAGTAAAGCAACCCCAGAATGAAACTAAACGTTTTATCTACACCCATATCGTAAACCTCATAAACATAGGCGTTTAAAAATAGCAAATTATAGATACAGATAAACTGTTTTGTACGAGTAACAGCAAATGTCTTATCTGTGAAAGTGTTATTATTGCGTAATAATAATAATAGATGACATCACAGCATTCACAGCTCTCCAAAGAGCCTCTACGTGTTGGATCTATATCCCCACGTAAGCCTTATAAAAGACCGGGATTTATAGGCCCGTGAAATCAAAGGAGATTTAATAATGACAAACATCTCTGACAAACAAAGAAACATTTGATCTCATTTCTGGTAATCAGTCAAGATGTGGTTTTATTGAGTGTTTGATCAAATGCAGCAATGGCAGTCGTAACATGCAGTTCCTCAATATATCATAGAGGGCTACAATATGTGTGAACAAGATTCGTGTGATGTTTTTATGAAACGAACTGAAAGGTAACTAACAATAGGAAAATATTATTATAAATTGGCCACAGATAAAATTATGTTTTAATATGAGCTGAAAGCGAACCCACACTTGTATTTTCATGCCTTTCATTATGTAACAGTCATTAAGCGTTTTTCGACTTAAAATACGTGAGTGACCCGTTTTTCAATATATTTAATACTATTAAGTAGTTTAGATATTGTGTCTCTACTGATATTTCACGAACACTGCGCCAAAACTTGATCTATAAAAGGAAAATGTCGGAAGTCGAGCAAGTGCAGCTCTCCCCTTTATCGCACGACACAATGAAAGCGGAGATGCTCTGTCCCATTTCAAATATAGGGTTTTGTATAGGGTTACCCTTTACCGGCTTTACCCTAACGAGACGGTCCATACATTCGCCTGTACTGGAGGTCGATTCTACTTTAACAACAGGTTCCGAACCAATTTTTTTTTGGGTTCCGTATCCCTAGTGCGTCTGTCTGTCTGTCCGACCATTCCCCCTCCCCTTTGTCTCTGAAACTACTGGGCATAAACTTTTGAAAAAAATACACAAAATAGTACTTTACCTATAGATGACAGAAAACCCAATTAGAAATGTGCAGTCAAGCGTGAGTCGGACTTATGTACGGAACCCTAGAAACGCGAGTCCTACTCGCACTTGGCTGGTTTTTTTTAACAAGCAGATACGTCTGCGTTTCTGTCCAGTCGACGGCGCCGAGTTCGCTAAGCTGAGAGACGAAGTGCAGAAGACCTTAGCGAACTTGGCGCCCTCGACTGAATAGAAACGGTTTTGGAAAGAGTAGCATGGCGGTCTTTGGTGTCGGAGGCCAAGATCTTTCGGGTCGTTGCGCCCCAGCAGTAAGTAAATAACTAAGTAAAGATACGTCTGCGAGCGATACTCCAAATATATTAAAGGAAATAATTGGCCAAGCACGAAGTCAAGACTACGGTGTTCAGAGCACCGTACGACACATCCCTAGGTGGTTTTAAGTTTGGATACTAATACTAATTTATCCCATAAGTACATTTTATTGACTAGGAAATAAGAAGGTAATGTCTGGGAGCTCTGGGACCTTGGAGTTTGGACTTTTATTAAAGTCCTCTGGGCTAGTATAGGTAACGTAGAAGTTACAAAGCTTCTACCTTAGATATATTTTTTAGAGATTAAAGATTTTATTTACCACCTTGTCGGGTTGATTGTATATCCATACCAAATTACAGCTTTCGAACACTAACAATCAACCTCATCTTGGAGGTGAAAAGAGGAAAAATCGTAAGTCCCATTTCGGCCAACCGAAATCAAGAACGTTTATATAATATAGGCCTAATACCGTTTATCTAAAACGTTTGGTGAAGGCACATTTCTAGTAGAAACAAATTATTATGAATTTCTCTGTAATTTGTACAAACCATTTCGTAAACTGACATTCCGCTAAACTGTTGTTTTTACATCTTACTAGCATCCATAACATATTGAAGTATGATATTCTTCCACTTGTCTGAACATTTTCATTATTATTGATTCTTTTTTTGTGAGAATGGCTTTTTCTGCCACGGTACTTTGCCAATTATTGATTTTTTCAAACACCAAAATAGTTGACAATTTAATATACGTCAGAGTTGACAGGCAACTTCGAGCATGAAAAACTAAATCCGTCAAAAATACTGGGTATACATACAACCTCATAATCTTTGATATAGTCGCAATTGTTGTACTTATTTTAAACTTGTAGACTGGGCAGGCACGACTCAAAAAGGAATAATATTACAATTAAGTCTGTGATTCGGCATTTCTCGGTTTTTGACGTTAGGCTTGTTTCTGACTCAAAATATAATTAACGTAAAGTATTAATCAATTTGCTCATGTTTCATATAAGTCACAGAAATAAGTACCTAATAATAAATGTCTAAGTTTTAGTACAAGTAGGGTAACTGCGTCAGGTTGCCGTCCAGTACCTGTTTCCGTCCACTTGGCGGAGTTGCTACAAAGAATTGCGTATAATTTGAATATAAACCTAACTTACCGGACAATTTTGGACTTATTGTACATCAGTTTTTAAAAGCAAAAATATTTTAGTAGAACTGGAATTCATGAGTACCAAATCTTAACTGACATTTTTGTCACTCAAACAAGTTTGATCAAGATCGGCTTACTTTATATTTCGTCAACTTTACCTTTGTTTCCAAAAACTGTGAATTGTGAATTTTAATTTTTTTTTCGTCACAGAACAGTATCTAGTTGCTGCTCTCACCGATCGGTTCAAAAATATACATACTTTATACAATTAATACATAAATGTAATGGTACTTAATGAAAAGGAATAGGTACTGTTTCGACGAATCAGATACTCTCAGTAAAATCTATAGGTAGATGACGCCATAGCTGTTAATAAGTATTGAATGACTTTATTATCTCTATTCGCTTTACTAACTCTATGTGCCCTAATGTGAAAAAAAACACAACGACAGTGAAGAACGGAATTCTTAATTTAAATTTAAACTGATAAACTCCAATAATAAAATATGATTCTTACTGAGCACACTGCGATAGTCCATTGGTTGGAAAGCCCGTTCGAAATTTAAACTTATTTGCTTTTAATAAGGCTTTTTTTTATTTTAATAAGGTTGCATTTTGCAGATCTTTTACTCTCTCATACTTATAGTAGGCTATTCAGGAAAAAAATGAAATATCTCACAAAAGTAAGTAAGTAGAATTAAACTTTGTATCAAAGACATAAGTCATAAATTTCAATGTCAAAGTTTTAAGTAAGGATCTTTCTAACTAAAACTACTTCTTAATATGAATGACCAGTGTAAGCATCAGTTAGCTAGCCCTAAGCAACCAAAGATCAGGCTGCAGTTTAAAAACTAATAAAGTTAGAGTTAACCTGATAATTTTCCCGCCGTCTCCATAGTCGTTTTAGTTGGATATTGACTGGTCAGCTGCCTGTTAGCTATAGTTTTCCCGAAAATCGCCAGGACAGAGGTGAAAATTTTTGTATGAAAACTTGCAACTTTAAATGCATTTTTTATCGAAACTATTGCATTCTAAAATGAAGTCAAAATCAGTCCATCGACTCAATTTTTTGCAAGCTTTCTAATGGTACCTCACACGATTCTTACAATTGAAAATAAAATTCAGCCTACCCCTCTTAACCCCTAAATTTCCCCCTAAAATCAGAAATAAGCAGTTTCGACTTATTCACAGTGTTAGTGATGGTACTTGCCATAACTATTCCAAATTTCAGGTACCTACATCAAACGGTCTTTGAGAAAAACGCATTTAACCGATTTGCAAGACCGAAGTGATCCCATAAGAGCACCGTGAACAAAGTTTTGTACGGTGCTCTAAAAATGCAAAAAGTTACGCTTCCGGCAGGACTTGAATCAGCAACCTCCACGCCACCCCAAAGGCGTGTATGCATAGGGGAAGGAATGGAAAGACTCGCGTGGTTTTGGTAGGCTGCCGTAGGTCAATTGGTTTTGAGCAACGCACGGATTGCGGTGGTTGCGGGTTCATGTCCTGCCGGCAGCGTAACTTTTTAAATTTTTTTCTTTAATATTAAATTGAAATAGGTTATAGTTTTCAGCTGGTTTCGATACGATCTAGACGACCGTCCGGTTATTGGCGCACGTCTCATGCACGACTTTAGTTCGCATGCGCCAATCAGCCTGAGTATTTTGAGCAATCTTCTAGTTCGTATGAAAATAGAATCAAAACCGTAACAAATTGCTAAATCAGAATCATGCTCACTGAGGGTTTTGTATGGGTACCCTTTGTATCATAACGAGGCGATCCGTATATTCAGCACAATGTGTTGCTATAACAACCGTTGGCACTGTCGATGCGGCAATTAGTTGACATCGCAAATGAGGATTACTCACGCTAGAACGGTTTGGGCCCGGGCCGAGGCGTCTAACCTTCGTTTTATATGCAAAATCCACTTGCAAGCCTTACTGATCTCGTAATGCTTTCTATAAAAAGCGGCCAAGTGCGAGTCGGACTCGCTCATGACGGGTTCCGTAGCAGCAAGTAACATAATACAATTGCGGTTTACGATTTATGACGTATTAAAAAAAAACTACTTTCTAGATCTCGTTCAAACCAATTTTCGGTGGGTATGGGTTTGAGGAAAAAGCATTTTTGGGTTTCAGTTCTAAGTATGGGGAACCTACAATTTTTTTTTTTCCAAAATCTTAATCCGGTTCACAGAATACATCTACTTACCAAGTTCCAACAGTATAGTGCTTATAGTTTCGGAAAAAGTGGCTGTGACATACACGGACAGACAGACAGACGGACAGACAGACGGACAGACATGATGAATGGGTTACGTTATTTGCCATTTGGCTACGGAACCCAAAATTGAAGTGTCGGACACCTCGGATATTTATAAACCTTCGTGAATGAAAACATTAACAGCAACGACACAAACTTGAAACCATTTACTGTTTTTCTCCGAAGCAACGTTAGCCAATTTCAATACTTACTTATTGGAAAAAGCACAAAAACTGTTTTTCCGAAAGTTCCCAAAATAACCTAACTGCCATAATAAGCTACATTACATATTACGGCGGGCATTCCACTTCCGCTGAGCCGTCGATCTTATCTTAATCTTGGTCATAAAACCTACTAAAAATAGCGAAAGGCATAGGAGGTAGCGATAGCCCAGTAAAATTAAGGGTGTCACCTCGGAATGAGAGATAATAAGCTGGAAACTCGTATACGTTTTATTATGCCTTTAGGCATTAAGTCCGCCATTTGTACTATGGTTGTTATATTGTGTAATAAAGTTGAAATAAACTTAAATAAAGAAATAAATTAAGGCGTTTTAAGAGCATTCTAGAATCCTACATCCGCGTAGTCAGGCCGCGGGGACGCCGTCTTTAACAGTCACGCACACTATAATAAAAATGCCTATGGGCCCGATTCAGATTTTGAAATAGACATCTATTAGATATCTTTCAGACATCATCAAAATACGATAACGATATGTTTAAGATCTAACCTGTCAAATTTGACATTTGCGCGATTCTGGAGATACTCTTGAACGATTTCCACAGGATATGACTTAGAGATCCAATTCACATCTAATAGATATCTTACTCTATGTAACGTAAAAGTGACATTGGTTGCCCGAATTGCGCTGCAAAAGAGAACTAGTTGATATGTAAACTATAACGTATCTAGAATGGATCTAGTACTTGTCGTCTCTTGTGAATATCTTGAAGTTCGAATACGGCAGTATACATACACAGCGTAATTAAGCACGCAAACAAATATTATCAGTCCGACAGCTGACGGGGAGCACGGACATAGCTTAAATTATCGGAAGCGTACTTCTTGTTCTGTGATTTCTGTGAACTGTGTGAGGTGTGCAATAAAGGGAATTGTATATCGTCGCCTAGTACCCCAATAGTACAGTACAACCTTTGCTTGGTTTGGGGCTCGATTAATCTGTGTAAGATTAAGATGTCCCTTGATTTTATTTATAAAACAGAATGTGATCGTATTAAGCATGTTTTACTGGAAAGAAAATCGCTACCGTTTCTGCTTTAGGCCTCGTAACCTTGAAGCGGACCTGACCTTGCCGGACCGCCCTTCGGCCTATCGACTGTCAGGCCTTGATAGAACGATCATGTTATCGGTCAGCGTTTTGTCACGTTTGTATAGGAAAAGTTAAAAATGTTTTTTTTTTTAATTTTGTAAATACAAACCGGACCGGGACTCACTGCGCCTTAAATAAGGCGCAGTGAGTCCCGGTCCTTCTCCAAACACAAACACTAAGCAGCCTGCCGCGCGTGCCCGGAATCGCGGTTGTTATTTGTGTAAATAATAGCATCACGCATTTTCAGGAAAAAATATACCTACTAGAAGATTTTGTGCAAAATTTGCTGCAAATGTTTAATAATGCGTTTTAGCTTATTTTCTTTTTTTTTTCTTTTGAGCAAAAATTGTTAATCAGGTTTCAAATCGTTGAAAGTACTGGAAAAAGGCGACAGGTCTCATAATTTCTATTCATATGTTTGGCAAAATTATTGTGTAAAATAATTATGAAAACATACTTGACCTTGTTTTTTCAGTATCTATAGGAGACTATATCCATTTATTTCTAATTTGTCCATCTGTCCACCTGGACTCGTATCCCGACCTCCCCCTGAGATGGAAACTTGAAAAGCGCTTAACCCTGGTTGTCGGAAAACTGGCACGTACCCAGTGCAGCGTGTCGCTAAATGGCAATGCCGACACATCTGGTTGAGTAAGGCTACGTTAAAACGTACACACTGAGCGGACAAAGGTTATATAACCTTTTTTTTCCTATTTGAGTGTCCCACTGCTGGGTAAAGGGTTCTCCTCTAGTCCTCCATAACTCCCGATTTAGCGCATTTTTCCAGCCAGTTGTTAAGAAAGGCGTCAAAGTTGTCCTGCCATCTCCGCCTGAGCATGCTCTGCCCACGCTTCTTGGTGGCTACGTTAGCCCACCTATCCGGATACATGCGATACACTTGGCCTACCTAGTCCCATTTAGGCCTATTTATATACCTTTACCTTACCTATTGAAAACTGGCCGATAGGTATAATTTGTCACACTCACACCATTGGCTTATCTACCCGCGATTTCGTCAGTGTGGGACAATGATAGTTCATAAACAATACCCATAGTTCATAAAAAGTAGGGTCTCTCTGTCTCTACTCTTAAATTTCCGTACAAAATTTCCATACCATATCAAATTTCATCTTAACCCCTAGTAAGCTTAGACACGGATCCGAGTGTGGAAATTTAAATCTATTGTATTCATATATTTAATTACACAAACGGGTCTACCGCGATATAATTTCAGCTGGTGCAACTCAGCTGAAACGTTGGAATTAAAGGTAAAAACAATGAAATTATATCGCGGTAGACCCGTTTGTGTAATTAAATATGAGTACAAAACGCGAGAGTTTAAAGTGTTATATTGTATTAATGTCTAGGTTACTTTTTCAATGATCAGACAGGCCGAGGAGGTTACTTATTTATTTGGTTTCCGCCGGTTTTAGCGTGAAGAGAGGAAAGGTAACAGTTACTTTCACATTCATAATATTTGTAGCGATTTCCTTTCCCTACGCTATACCCGTGGCTCCGGGTAAGTAATAGAACGTATACAAACCTATAATATATTGCTCAGAATATATAAATTCAATTAGTATAATTTTGAATGGAATAACGTGCAATTAGTATAACGTGCGATACGTATAACAATGAATTCTATAATTGTATATCGTATAATGTACTTTACATATAATATCGTTTATGATAAGTAGGAAAATGTATAACATTGAAATAATATAATATACAAAACGAATATCACACAATAAATATACCAAAAGTTGTTTTCTGTGCGGGGTCACAGTTCTAACCTAACCTAACCCACTTTTCTGGTAGCAGTTTTTTTCTCTGAGGGGTCACAGTTCTAACCTAACCTAACCCATTTTTCTAGTAGCAGTTTTTTTTCTCTGAGGTGTCACAGTTCAAACCTAACCTAACCCACTTTTCTGGTAGCAGTTTTTTTTCTCTGAGGGGTCACAGTTCTAACCTAACCTAACCCACTTTTCTGGTAGCAGTTTTTTTTTCTCTGAGGGGTCACAGTTCTAACCTAACCTAACCCACTTTTCTGGTAGCAGTTTTTTTTCTCTGAGGGGTCACAGTTCAAACCTAACCTAACCTACTTTTCTGACAGTTATTATTAGTTAAGTACTATGAATTTTGAAATTCTGAGCTATTCTATTCCAATAATTTTACCAAGGTTTTGTTCAGATAATTATATGAGATTTTATTAATTATTTTAATTTATATGCGTAATAAATGTTATATTAAATATAGTTAGTTTATATGTATAGTATACCAAACAACGATATGTATATAGAATGTTATATTATTTTTATGTTATACTAATTGAAAATATACATTTAGTGCATTATACATAAGATAATTATACTTTTTGAACGTTTATAAACTGAAATTATACCAAAAGTGCATATTCATTATGATACGCACCCCGTGGCTCCAGCCTTACCTCAATTTATTGAGCGAATCAGCGTGACTGCGGCATTCAACAATATTTGTCAGAATCTTGTCAGAGGCAGCGGTTTATTTTCGTTGAATATTTACACGGTTGTAAGCGGACGCGTCGGCCATGTTTGTGCTTGTGACAAACAACGCAGACGCCTTCGAAAAATATTATTGTCCCCGTCTTTTCACCATTTCGTGTTATTGTAACAAATTACTATATAATATATTACTAATTGTATGTAAACTCACGTTGTGCCATTACATATGTACAGTGTAGAGAATTATTCAAGTTAAATAAAATAAAAAGCGTAGTTGACCGGTTACTGAATTTTTATATATACTTAGATAAGTCTATCTCTATCTAAATATATATAAACGTAAGTATATACAAAGTGAAAGTGTTATTTATAGGTCATAATTTCATAGAAGTTTAACGTTTAAAATAACACTTGCATTGCGTGAGATATAAATAATCGCTGCAATCTTTTCTTAGTCTAACTCTAGCTACGTCAATTTTCACACATTTTGTTTAATCAGTTACATTTATTTTTATATTTGGAGAAATTAATATAATTGAATAATAAAGGTTCAAATAGACTCATTTTATTTTATATTCCGAATGTGACGTTGGGGCGTGACACGTAAAACCCACAATAAGAGGCTCTCAACACCGTTCTGGCCGAAAGCCAAGGCTTGGTCGAACTAGTCAGCAAAAACTTGACAAATCTACAGCCTAAAAGGCATTTATGGTAAATCTCCTTTCATTTCTAACAAAAAAACACGGTACTCATGGACAGATACAGAGGAAGCATAAAAATGGTTTAATTACGTACCTACTAGATATGACACAAATTAATTTCAAAATGAGTCAATTTTTTTAACGTTCCTCTTAATTTATCCATGAATGTACTTTAGCTGTTGTTAATTTACTTAATACCTATCGCTATGTATTGTTACATAATAATACATACACAGATATGTATGTACTGTACTGAAGGGCTGGTGGCCTAGCGGTAAGAGCGTGCGACTTTCAATCCGGAGGTCGCGGGTTCAAACCCCGGCTCGTACCAATGAGTTTTTCGGAACTTATGTACGAAATATCATTTGATATTTACCAGTTGCTTTTCGGTGAAGGAAAACATCGTGAGGAAACCGGACTAATTCCAACAATTACTTGTTTCCCCTCTTGGTTGAAAGGTCAGATGGCAGTCGCTTTCGTAAAAACTAGTGCCTACGTCAAATGATGGGATTAGTTGTCAAGCGGCCCAGGCTCTCACGAGCCGTGACAAAATGCCGGGATAACG
Source organism: Cydia fagiglandana (assembly GCF_963556715.1). NCBI lineage: Eukaryota > Metazoa > Arthropoda > Insecta > Lepidoptera > Tortricidae > Cydia > Cydia fagiglandana. The sequence continues at coordinate 15,258,763 of NC_085951.1, read as the reverse complement.
CGAGGAAGAAGAAGAATATATGTATGTACTGTTTATCTATGTATATATGTATATCGTCGCCTGGTACCCATTCTACAAAGCTTTGCTCAGTTTGGAGCTAGGTCGATTTGTATGTGTAAGATTTTCCATTAAACACATTTTAAATATTTATATTGTAACTGCTACGCGCCTACGGCGTAGACAGGCGTAGACAGCTACGGCGTAGCTTCGCGCAAATACGAATATAATAAGTTCTGATAGTATGTTTGGAACTAACTGTATACTTAATTAGTTGGAGAAACAAGCACATGTTTTCAACATCCACAGACAAAACATCCTCCAGACTGAGCATAGTCGCACTACCCCCTCTGCCACGCATACGGTAATTTAACTCCATGTTTGAGTCGAAAGTGTCTTTGTGTGACGTCCGTATCTTTGAACGGACCAATCACGGCACGGGACTTCGCTCACCTCGTCCCGCGCACCCCCGCATTTTTGGCATCATCGGTTGCATGAAATAATTGCTCTAAACTCGGTCTAGAGGATTCCTAGTCTATGTCAACATCTGACTACCCTAGTTATGGTATTTTAGCTTAAATTTCATGTACCTACTCATTAACATATTATGTAACATACATATACACGGTGGCTAAAAAATATCTATATTCTTGTTACCAGGGAGGGAGGTTTTGGGATTATACTGAGCAACTTTTACTATCAAATAAAATAAAATAAATTTATTTCGGACCATAGAATCCATAGGGTAAGTATATCGTAACTAAATTACATTAAATTGAAAATAAATAAATAAATAAATAAATAAATAAATAAATAAAAATGTTATTTATTTAGGTATGAACCCATTACATTACAATAATAAAATTAAAAATTAAAATTATAACTTATAACATTGTCCGAATTACTGTACAAACCGGATTACTATGAGGCCAACCCCGAAATCGCGAATCCCGAAATTCTGTCCGTCGGTCTGTCTGTCTGTCTGTCTGTCTGTCACCAGGCTGTAACTCGAGAATCGTAATAGCTGTATATAAACCTAGTTGGAATTTTCACAGATGATGTATGTCTGTTGCCGCTGTAACAACATATACTAAAAACAAAATAAACTAAATATTCAAGTGGGGCTTCTATACAACAAACGTGATTTAGGTAGTTTTTTGTGCTACGGAACCCTTCGTGCGCGAGTCCGACTCGCACTTGGCCGGTTTTTAGGGGTTCCGTAGCCAAATGGCAAAAAACGGAATCCTTATGGATTCGTCATGTCTGTCTGTCCGTCCGTATGTCACAACCACTTTTTTCCGAAACTATAGAGCTATACTATTGAAACTTGGTGAGTAGATGTATTCTGTGAACCGATTAAGATTTTCACACAAAAATTTAATTTTGGGGGTTCCTCATACTTAGAACTGAAAGTCAAAAATTTTTTTTTCGTCAAACCCATACGTGTGGGGTATCTATAGATAGGTCTTCAAAAATGATATTGAGGTTTCTAATATAATTTTTCATGGGCGAGTCCGACTCGCACCTGGCCACTTCTTTTTCATGCAAGAAAGAAAAATTTTCTTTATTATTAAAATAAACTATAGCTTTAGTTACATTAACCAACTAATGAACTTAGTTCGTAAAGTTAGACTATTGAGACCTAGACAGCTGTGCCTCTAATCAAGTTAAAACTTAGGTATTACTTCGTTACTGGTAACTTTGAACACATGATCCCAGTTATATCACTTACAAACACAATGTAGACTTCAAGCAGAATATTTTAGGTTTATATAATGAACACCTTATTATAATGTATAATGGGTTATTATCAAAAATTACAGTTTTTAACACAGATAACACACGCCAACGCTATTCGAGTACCTACCTAACTATGATTTATGATAAAGTTTCTTAAACTTTACACTACAAGGTTTCTCAAAATACGTAAAATTTTTGTTACTGCGACATATTGTTCTTAATTTTGACAAATGTTTGTGTTTACATAGGTACCAAAGCCAAATGAGAACCTATAAGATAATATATTCTGTTTTAGTTATATGATTGTAGTTTTAATTTTAATGTCATTAGAGACACGTGTAAGACAGATAAATATCCCTAATAATGTTTGTCAACATATTTTTGGATCAATCAATTACTCTTTGCTCTACGTAAGTAATTAAATTGACATTAAGCTGTCATAACTTACTTGTCTTCAGTAACAACATACCGGGTGTGGCCTGTAATACGAGCAAATAATTAAAAAATAGATTGTACTCCTCAAACGGTGACACTTTTGTTCAACAACTTTTAAAAATTATCAGGTTAGACTTCCTATTTTTCATACAAAATAAATATTATCTTCAATGGACGCCATCGCCACGCCATATCATTGTGATTGACGTTGCTTGTCAAGCCTTAAACATAACAAAATTCGCAATACATTGCGTCTTCGAATAAACTTTAGAGTGTATTAAAAATGAAACCACAAGTTATTTTTAAAAGTCGCTGAACAAAGTCGTTGGTCAGTATGAGGAGTACAACCTATAGTTCGTTTTTTTAGCATTAGAAAGAACTCCGTAGAAGCAAGCGTGCAGTTTTTATCAGACTCGTTAATCGTTAATAATTATTGAATTATCTAATAAAAGCATAGTCAATATATATAATTTACTTCAAATTGTTACCGCTAAAAGTGCCAGATTTAGAACCACAAGCGAAGTTCTTTCTAATGCTAAAAAAAACGGACTAGACAGTAAAATTTTTTGCTCGTATTACAGGCCACACCCGGTATGTTAAAACGAGCAAGTTACGCAATTAAACGATGTGTTAACGCCATCATTCCGTTTGAGCTTTTACAATGAATGGTTAATTGTTGTTGCTCTTCCATTTGCTGTCTGTTTTCATGTCATTCACCAAACATTAAATTTATGTTAACGCTCGAGGCTGTCAGCTCGATTGTAAATTAACAATTAAACGTTAATTGTTCGGTTTTTAGGGTTCCGTAGCCAAATGGCAAAAAACGGAACCCTTATGTATTCGTCATGTCTGTCTGTCCGTCCGTATGTGACAGCCACTTTTTTCCGAAACTATAAGCACTATACTGTTGAAACTTGGTAAGTATATGTATTCTGTGAACCGCATTAAGATTTTCGCACAAAAATAGAAAAATCAATGAATTTTTAGGGTTCCCCATACTTAGAACTGAAACTAATTTTTTTTTCACCAAACCCATACGTGTGGGGTATCTATGGATAGGTCTTCAAAAATGATATTGAGGTTTCCAATATAATTTTCTTCTAAGCTGAATAGTTTGCGCGAGAGACACTTCCAAAGTGGTAAAATGTGGTTTATGGTTTTTCGGTTTGAACTGGTTTTGGTACGACCTTGACGATTGTCTTGGTGTTTAATTTTACTTCACGCCAAAATCGGTGTATATTTATTATTTACACCTTAGATAATACACACTTAGGATTGACTCACTTTAGACCGGGCCGTGTCCGGGCCGGAGCTTCAGGCTTTTCTATGACATGACAGGCGATCACGTGATGCTTTCTATAGAAAACGATGCTCCGGAAGCTCCGGGTCGGACACGGCCTGGTCTAACGTGAGTCATCCTTTACATACATTTACAATTTTGTTCCTCTTTACTCAAGACTAAAATCCTATAAAACTAAAGCCAAAAGTATATAAATATATGCTTGTATTTTTTGTACGGAAAATTATTAAAGATTTTTCGTGGAAAACTTTATTTTTCATATTGAATACCTATGCTAGCTAAAAAGCTTTGTTTGTACGTAATCGTTCTACCAAGTAATCACTCAGCGAACCAAAAAAATATGAACTTATTAACTAATTTAGAAGTTTATAAGAACCCATCTATTAGAACTAATAATTGGCAGAAGACATCTAATTTAGTTCATTAGGCTGGTTTCATACAGGGTGACATTGGGGACGTGATCAAAAAATAAGACGGGACAAATAATTAAAGTTGGTTGGCAAATGTTAACATAGCTAATTTACTCATCAATATATAAGCTGAAATCAATGTTATGAATAAAAAAACCGGCCAAGTGCGAGTCGGATTCAAGCACGAAGGGTTGCGTACCATTAAGCAAGAAACGAAAAAAAATCACGTTGTTTGTATGGAAGCCCCACTTAAATATTTATTTTATTCCGTTTTTAGTATTTGCTGTTATAGCGGCAACAGTAGCTCTACTATCAGTTGGCAGAGTATTTTTCACTTACTTTCAGTGAATAAACGTGCCGTGAGTCACGTTTTACGTTTCTTTACGGTCTTATGTACCTAACTTCACTCCACTCCAAACGATGCTGTCCCTTTCTAAGTATACTAAAAAACAGAGCAAGAGTTATCGGAGTTTTATACAGCGCCTCTAGGATTCACCTAAAGAACTAAATAACAAAATTGACACATTTTCTCACGTCTACGTAATTTACTATCTATGCATCTCGCTCTCGCATATTAGTGCAAGTGAGATGCACAGAAAGTAATGTTACATATACTGATGGTAGCCGTGAATATAGAGGTTAGAGGTAAGGAGAATCCTTTATGACTTTATGAGAAAACTCCTTTAAGGGAGAATATTTGCAAAAACTGGGCACGCTGTCAGCTATTATAATTTTTCTAAATCTCTCCAGAGTAGCGAAAAAAAGAAAACCTATAAACCTAGTTTTTCATTGTATCAATACCGTACTAAAAATCATGGAGAATGGAAGATACTCGTATTTATATACAAGTGGAAAAACGTTTTCTCTTTTTGTATGGACGATTACGTAGTATACTTCCCTCTTAAGGTTTTTGACGGACACTTTTTCATTATTAATTACACGGAGATTGTATTCCTTACCTCTACCATCCACTAAGAGCATTTAGAAGGGAGATGTCATCGCTGTCATTTTCTTTACAAAACAGTCCGCCGATTTTTGCGGGGGAGGGGACGTCAAATGTATTGCTATTTCTACATGATTTGTACGTATCGTACAAATAGCCATGTCGGTCCATACAAAAGTTTGCACAATTGTGCAAGTTTTTCGGCAGAGGGGTAAGTAATAATGTCAACAAAAAAATAAAGAGTATACCTTCGAGACTACTACGACTATGATATTTGATTTATTCGGTTGTCAATATAAAACAAACGTAGGTGTTCTTTCTTCTCGTATGAGACGCCATTACAATGTAGTCTTGCTTGAGATTAATAAACATTACCTATATGGTGTTAAAACAAGCTTTTCTTTCCTGCTTGGAACCCTAATCCTAAATCCTAACAGTAAGCACTCAATGGCCACTCCAGTTATTAAATGCTCTAAGACCAGTTTTGTCACTTTGTTACTGACTCAACCTTCATTCTACAATTTTTTAAAGATTTGACGTTGTCATAGTTACGAAAATAATAAACACATCAATGTTAGTAAACATAGGTCAAGAAATGAATGCTCAAAAAACGTTGTAGAGGGAAATGCTAGGAACACAATTTTTGACTCCGTAACTTTGTTTGGACTAGTTAGGAGGTGAACATATCAAAAGTCCCCGGTTGTAGCCCCGCTGCTGGAGGGTAGAGGGGGGTAAGAAGGTCGAATTTTTCGGTTTTTCATTGATATCTTGGAAACTTTGCGTCTTAGCGACATGACTACTAAGACAAACCGAAAGCTGATAAAATTAGTTACAAGTTTTATCTTGTCAAGTTTTTCGATATCATGAATAGTTTTTGAGATACCCGCTCTTGAAAGTTTATTTAGGGATTTTAATTTTATCTTGATATCTACGTCAGTGAAGCTGTTAGGCCATGTTTGGTATCATTTTCGTATAAATCGGGGGTGCTGAATTCATTTATGGTATCACATTGACACCATTCCGAAGTAAAACCAAAATTTAAAAATAAATATTTTTTTAAATCCCTCTTCACGCTTAAACCGCTGAACCAATTTCGTTGAAATTTGGTATAGAAATAGTTTAAATCTCGACACACGACATAGGATAGTTTTTATAACCAAATGCATCTTTTGAGGGTGTGAAAAGTGGGGTGGAAGTTTTTATGGGGAGTCAATAACCGCTGAACCGGTTTAGATGAAATTTAGGACGGAATACATCTGTGATTTAGATGAAAGTGATACCAAACATGACTTCAAACCTTACCTTGAGCAGTATTAACCTCAGGAATTCAGTTTCGTCGACGAAGTTGAATTCCCCCCATACTCCATTTCACAACTTTAAAGGATGATTATTGAGATAAAAAGTATCTTATGTCCTGTCTTGGGACTCGAAATATCTGTATACCAAATTTCAATTAAATCGGTTGAGCGGTTTAAGCGTGAAGAGGAATTTAAAAAAAAAGGTATTTGTTTAAAGTTTATATGTTTTTTCTTAGGAATGGTGTCAATGTGATACCAAAACTGAATTCAGCACCCCCGATTTATACGAAAATGATACCAAACACGGTCTAGCAGCGTCACTAATGTAGATATCAAGATAAAATTGAAAGCCCTAAATAAACTTTCAAGAGCGGATATCTCAAAAACTATTCAAGATACCGAAAAACTTGACTGAATAAAACTTGTAACAAATTTTATCAGCTTTTGGTTTGTCTTAGTAGTCATGTCGCTAAGACGCAAAATTTCCAAGATATAAGTGAAAAACCGAAAAATGAGACCTTCTTTCCCCCCTCTACCCCCCAGCACCGGGGCTACGGCCGGGGACTTTTGATATGTTCACCTCCTAACTAGTCCAAACAAAGTTACGTAGTCAAACATTGTGTTCCTAGCATTTCCCTCTATAACTTCTTATTGCTTGGCCTAACAGTGTATAAATTAAAATATAATTGTATTCAAGACAAAAATTGCAAAATATGATAATTACGTAAACATCATTAATAATCGAGTTAAAATTATGACATTGCGTGTTAAAAAATAGGAAGCAAAGTATACGGCGCGATTATACAGGCTACTTTTGGCTACATATTTATTACCTATGATGAAAATAATACACACATGAGAAGAAATCTTAAAATATTAAAATAGGTATGTATTATAATGGTCCGCTTCAGTCCGCATCATGACAGCGGCCGTCTCCTACTGCTAAGTAACATTATCTAATAGAGTGTCCGGAAAGAGAAAAGTCGTGAAATTCAGGGGAGCCCATACATTATACCTACGACTCTTCTCTTTCCGCACAGACCCTACGTATGACCTTAATAGCGATTTTAATTTTATAGTACCTATATGATCTCGAGTATATTTTAGTGCCAAGCGCCCCATTTCCAATACAAAATGAACCCACGCAGCGGGTTTTTGGCAATTAATGTGTTTAAATCTTATTTAAATTTTCAGATTCAGAACCACCAGCAAAAGTTTTTGAAGAAAGTTTTATATTTCCTGTTACCAAGTTGACATGAAAAACGATTACCTAGGTACCAAATACAATAATTTGAACAACGGAAAATAAAATAATACTTACTTAGTAAAGAAAAATAAATAAACCCACAGAACATTTGTATGTTTTATTTTATTTAAGATAATAATGCTTAATAAAATACGTAGCAATTCTTGTGTAAATATTATAATAGGTCTTGCGGTATGTCTTAATCTTACTATGTGTTATGTGCACCCAGCAACAAAAACAGCAACATGTCTATGTACCGCTCCTTGTATTGAGCCTTAATTCTTAATACATATGTAACTTCTACATGCATACATGATGCAATCCGGGTTTTCATGGAAATGTTGTTTTCAATCAGCTTCTTGCCTAAAACCAAAAACTGCTCGTAAGCAATGTGATTTTCGCAAATGTAGCAGTAGAAATAGGAAAATATGATGTCAAGTATAACTCATTACCTTTGTACTAAATCAGCCTTTTATCGAACTATTAATTGATTTATCCCTTAAAGTTTTGCTTGAAGTTCACATACTGTTATAAATTTATACATATTACGTTGAAAATTGCATTGATATTCGTGAAAAATCTGCGTATTTGTTGTGTTTACAAGTTGACAGAAATGTCACGTTGGAAACGCACGTATTTTTCCATAACATCTGTCACGTTTACTCGCGTAAAGTATTTACGCAGAATAATTCTGGCTCAGTTTTCATTATATAATTAGAAAGAGAGCGTTTTAGGTGTGAAGTTAGGCAAGTATGGAAAACTCGCGTAAAAACGTTTGTAACTCATGGTACAAATTGAAATTTTTAGTTCTTTACGTGACCGGTAGAGGCACTGTACAATTACTCCATACATTTTCCTTAACTTTCTCACTATCTTCACTTCTCACTGTCATTCACGGAACTCATAGTAGAGCTGCAGAAATACACCATCTGTGAAAATTCCTGTCTAGCTATCACGGCTCATGAGATACAGCGTGGTGAACAGACAGACGGACAGACTGATTGACGGACAGAATCAACTTCATAATCGTGAATACAGCTCACATCCGAACGTCACCTTTAAGGTGACAGTCCATTTCCAACGACAGCAGCACTACCATTCATTTTACTATATATGGGAATTGACAATAACACCGACGCGTTCATGCTAGTACCTTAAGAGTGACATTCCATTTCCAACTGCAGCTGCAATACTGTTCATTTTACTATGGAAACGCGTCGCTGTCATTGTCAATTTCCATAGTAAAATGAACAGTATTGCAGCTGCAGTTGGAAATGGAATGTCACTCTAAGGGTAACATTCCATTTCTGACCACAGCTGCACTACTGCTCCGACACGTCGATGTTTTTGTCAATTTCCATAGTAAATGTAAAATGAATGACAAGACAATGAATGACTATAATGGTAACTGCACTCCCGGTACTGAACGCGTCGCTGTCATTGTCAATTTTCATACTAAAATGAATAGTAATGCAGCTGCGGTTAGAAATGGAATGTTACCATAACGTTGGAACAGTAGTGCAGCTGTCGTTGGAAATGGACTGTCAACTTTATGCACAATAAAGGCTGGCCGTCACATAACCGGTATCGACGCAGCCATACAACTCACATGGTGTTTATTCTCAATAGAGCTTGCCTTACTTCTGTCTGTTTGTTTGTTCTGTCCACAGCTCTGTGGAAATCAGATCACGATCATATCTAGTTACGTCTTAATAAGACGTAACTAGATATGATCGTGATCTGATATGAATGTTAAATCTGCTTGCAGTTCAAGCCATACCTACAATATACACTACATAATATTAGTGTCTGGCCAAAACCGGATGTTTTGCCAAAAATGAAACCGAAATTGAAATTTCGGTTTTGCTCTAGCTTGGGCCGTAACCTAATCTTCGGCTTAAATTTAGGATTTGTATGCCGAATCCTGTCAAAACCGAAACTTCGGTTGGATATAATATACGACATAAAATGTAGATTTCTAATTCTGAGTTTTGAATAATTCTAAATGATAATATTCTTGATTCAGAACCGTTCTTTTTGATTTTTTTTATTTATTGCCAGGCAACTAACTAGTCACTTTATGAGCTACTCGTATCTCATCGTATCGTATATGTATACTCGTATCTCGTAAATTCGCATGACTCAACCAAAAAATTAGACTCTATATTTTAGTCTTTAATTTTTGGCATGTCTGAATGAGCATGAAACATGGTTCATCTTTCGCACCAATACAATTCACCCATCCTCCCCATAATCATCGTCATCACCCATTCATTTTTATGACACAGTAATATCAGTAACATTTTCCGATACACTCTTAACAGAGATACTTTATAGAAGTATATTATTACAAATTGACCCTTGACGTCACCAGCCTTGGCCGGATTTTATGTTGTTTGTAACAGATTGTCCCTAATTAAATACCCGAAGGCCCCTTCATTCACATTGGTGGGAACGAGTCAAAATGACGGGAAATCCAGTGTATCGTGACCTCGAGATTGGTGGCGAAACTATACGTCAAATCATAATTAAAATAATTGGCCAAGCACGAAGTCAAGACTACGGTGTTCAGAGCACCGTACGACACATCCCTAGGTGGTTTTAAGTTTGGATACTAATACTAATTTATCCCATATTATAAGTACATTTTATTGACTAGGAAATAAGAAGGTAATGTCTGGGAGCTCTGGGACCTTGGAGTTTGGACTTTTATTAAAGTCCTCTGGGCTAGTATAGGTAACGTAGAAGTTACAAAGCTTCTACCTTAGATATATTTTTTAGAGATTAAAGATTTTATTTACCACCTTGTCGGGTTGATTGTATATCCATACCAAATTACAGCTTTCGAACACTAACAATCAACCTCATCTTGGAGGTGAAAAGAGGAAAAATCGTAAGTCCCATTTCGGCCAACCGAAATCAAGAACGTTTATATAATATAGGCCTAATACCGTTTATCTAAAACGTTTGGTGAAGGCACATTTCTAGTAGAAACAAATTATTATGAATTTCTCTGTAATTTGTACAAACCATTTCGTAAACTGACATTCCGCTAAACTGTTGTTTTTACATCTTACTAGCATCCATAACATATTGAAGTATGATATTCTTCCACTTGTCTGAACATTTTCATTATTATTGATTCTTTTTTTGTGAGAATGGCTTTTTCTGCCACGGTACTTTGCCAATTATTGATTTTTTCAAACACCAAAATAGTTGACAATTTAATATACGTCAGAGTTGACAGGCAACTTCGAGCATGAAAAACTAAATCCGTCAAAAATACTGGGTATACATACAACCTCATAATCTTTGATATAGTCGCAATTGTTGTACTTATTTTAAACTTGTAGACTGGGCAGGCACGACTCAAAAAGGAATAATATTACAATTAAGTCTGTGATTCGGCATTTCTCGGTTTTTGACGTTAGGCTTGTTTCTGACTCAAAATATAATTAACGTAAAGTATTAATCAATTTGCTCATGTTTCATATAAGTCACAGAAATAAGTACCTAATAATAAATGTCTAAGTTTTAGTACAAGTAGGGTAACTGCGTCAGGTTGCCGTCCAGTACCTGTTTCCGTCCACTTGGCGGAGTTGCTACAAAGAATTGCGTATAATTTGAATATAAACCTAACTTACCGGACAATTTTGGACTTATTGTACATCAGTTTTTAAAAGCAAAAATATTTTAGTAGAACTGGAATTCATGAGTACCAAATCTTAACTGACATTTTTGTCACTCAAACAAGTTTGATCAAGATCGGCTTACTTTATATTTCGTCAACTTTACCTTTGTTTCCAAAAACTGTGAATTGTGAATTTTAATTTTTTTTTCGTCACAGAACAGTATCTAGTTGCTGCTCTCACCGATCGGTTCAAAAATATACATACTTTATACAATTAATACATAAATGTAATGGTACTTAATGAAAAGGAATAGGTACTGTTTCGACGAATCAGATACTCTCAGTAAAATCTATAGGTAGATGACGCCATAGCTGTTAATAAGTATTGAATGACTTTATTATCTCTATTCGCTTTACTAACTCTATGTGCCCTAATGTGAAAAAAAACACAACGACAGTGAAGAACGGAATTCTTAATTTAAATTTAAACTGATAAACTCCAATAATAAAATATGATTCTTACTGAGCAAACTGCGATAGTCCATTGGTTGGAAAGCCCGTTCGAAATTTAAACTTATTTGCTTTTAATAAGGCTTTTTAGAGCACCGTACAAAACTTTGTTCACGGTGCTCTTATGGGATCACTTCGGTCTTGCAAATCGGTTAAATGCGTTTTTCTCAAAGACCGTTTGATGTAGGTACCTGAAATTTGGAATAGTTATGGCAAGTACCATCACTAACACTGTGAATAAGTCGAAACTGCTTATTTCTGATTTTAGGGGGAAATTTAGGGGTTAAGAGGGGTAGGCTGAATTTTATTTTCAATTGTAAGAATCGTGTGAGGTACCATTAGAAAGCTTGCAAAAAATTGAGTCGATGGACTGATTTTGACTTCATTTTAGAATGCAATAGTTTCGATAAAAAATGCATTTAAAGTTGCAAGTTTTCATACAAAAATTTTCACCTCTGTCCTGGCGATTTTCGGGAAAACTATAGCTAACAGGCAGCTGACCAGTCAATATCCAACTAAAACGACTATGGAGACGGCGGGAAAATTATCAGGTTAACTCTAACTTTATTAGTTTTTAAACTGCAGCCTGATCTTTGGTTGCTTAGGGCTAGCTAACTGATGCTTACACTGGTCATTCATATTAAGAAGTAGTTTTAGTTAGAAAGATCCTTACTTAAAACTTTGACATTGAAATTTATGACTTATGTCTTTGATACAAAGTTTAATTCTACTTACTTACTTTTGTGAGATATTTCATTTTTTTCCTGAATAGCCTACTATAAGTATGAGAGAGTAAAAGATCTGCAAAATGCAACCTTATTAAAATAAAAAAAAAGCCTTATTAAAAGCAAATAAGTTTAAATTTCGAACGGGCTTTCCAACCAATGGACTATCGCAGTTTGCTCAGTAAGAATCATATTTTATTATTGGAGTTTATCAGTTTAAATTTAAATTAAGAATTCCGTTCTTCACTGTCGTTGTGTTTTTTTTCACATTAGGGCACATAGAGTTAGTAAAGCGAATAGAGATAATAAAGTCATTCAATACTTATTAACAGCTATGGCGTCATCTACCTATAGATTTTACTGAGAGTATCTGATTCGTCGAAACAGTACCTATTCCTTTTCATTAAGTACCATTACATTTATGTATTAATTGTATAAAGTATGTATATTTTTGAACCGATCGGTGAGAGCAGCAACTAGATACTGTTCTGTGACGAAAAAAAAATTAAAATTCACAATTCACAGTTTTTGGAAACAAAGGTAAAGTTGACGAAATATAAAGTAAGCCGATCTTGATCAAACTTGTTTGAGTGACAAAAATGTCAGTTAAGATTTGGTACTCATGAATTCCAGTTCTACTAAAATATTTTTGCTTTTAAAAACTGATGTACAATAAGTCCAAAATTGTCCGGTAAGTTAGGTTTATATTCAAATTATACGCAATTCTTTGTAGCAACTCCGCCAAGTGGACGGAAACAGGTACTGGACGGCAACCTGACGCAGTTACCCTACTTGTACTAAAACTTAGACATTTATTATTAGGTACTTATTTCTGTGACTTATATGAAACATGAGCAAATTGATTAATACTTTACGTTAATTATATTTTGAGTCAGAAACAAGCCTAACGTCAAAAACCGAGAAATGCCGAATCACAGACTTAATTGTAATATTATTCCTTTTTGAGTCGTGCCTGCCCAGTCTACAAGTTTAAAATAAGTACAACAATTGCGACTATATCAAAGATTATGAGGTTGTATGTATACCCAGTATTTTTGACGGATTTAGTTTTTCATGCTCGAAGTTGCCTGTCAACTCTGACGTATATTAAATTGTCAACTATTTTGGTGTTTGAAAAAATCAATAATTGGCAAAGTACCGTGGCAGAAAAAGCCATTCTCACAAAAAAAGAATCAATAATAATGAAAATGTTCAGACAAGTGGAAGAATATCATACTTCAATATGTTATGGATGCTAGTAAGATGTAAAAACAACAGTTTAGCGGAATGTCAGTTTACGAAATGGTTTGTACAAATTACAGAGAAATTCATAATAATTTGTTTCTACTAGAAATGTGCCTTCACCAAACGTTTTAGATAAACGGTATTAGGCCTATATTATATAAACGTTCTTGATTTCGGTTGGCCGAAATGGGACTTACGATTTTTCCTCTTTTCACCTCCAAGATGAGGTTGATTGTTAGTGTTCGAAAGCTGTAATTTGGTATGGATATACAATCAACCCGACAAGGTGGTAAATAAAATCTTTAATCTCTAAAAAATATATCTAAGGTAGAAGCTTTGTAACTTCTACGTTACCTATACTAGCCCAGAGGACTTTAATAAAAGTCCAAACTCCAAGGTCCCAGAGCTCCCAGACATTACCTTCTTATTTCCTAGTCAATAAAATGTACTTATAATATGGGATAAATTAGTATTAGTATCCAAACTTAAAACCACCTAGGGATGTGTCGTACGGTGCTCTGAACACCGTAGTCTTGACTTCGTGCTTGGCCAATTATTTTTTATTTTAATAAGGTTGCATTTTGCAGATCTTTTACTCTCTCATACTTATAGTAGGCTATTCAGGAAAAAAATGAAATATCTCACAAAAGTAAGTAAGTAGAATTAAACTTTGTATCAAAGACATAAGTCATAAATTTCAATGTCAAAGTTTTAAGTAAGGATCTTTCTAACTAAAACTACTTCTTAATATGAATGACCAGTGTAAGCATCAGTTAGCTAGCCCTAAGCAACCAAAGATCAGGCTGCAGTTTAAAAACTAATAAAGTTAGAGTTAACCTGATAATTTTCCCGCCGTCTCCATAGTCGTTTTAGTTGGATATTGACTGGTCAGCTGCCTGTTAGCTATAGTTTTCCCGAAAATCGCCAGGACAGAGGTGAAAATTTTTGTATGAAAACTTGCAACTTTAAATGCATTTTTTATCGAAACTATTGCATTCTAAAATGAAGTCAAAATCAGTCCATCGACTCAATTTTTTGCAAGCTTTCTAATGGTACCTCACACGATTCTTACAATTGAAAATAAAATTCAGCCTACCCCTCTTAACCCCTAAATTTCCCCCTAAAATCAGAAATAAGCAGTTTCGACTTATTCACAGTGTTAGTGATGGTACTTGCCATAACTATTCCAAATTTCAGGTACCTACATCAAACGGTCTTTGAGAAAAACGCATTTAACCGATTTGCAAGACCGAAGTGATCCCATAAGAGCACCGTGAACAAAGTTTTGTACGGTGCTCTAAAAATACTAAGTGCTTTACAGTACTTAATAATTACATATTTTATATTATAAAAGAACTTTCTGAGGGATCTTTATTAACACGATCTGTTTCCTATTATAATAGGTACGAGAGAGATAAAGAGATAATATATTCAAATATACACATCCACATATAATGTATGTTCAAGTTACTTATTATGTGTTTTTTGTTTAATATCTGCACTTAATACTGTTTCTGATTGGCTTAATGGTTGACAGGTAGAAAATGCTTATAGTAGGACGTAATGGGCCACTATTTTTAATTTACTTTTTTATATTGTTTGGAAGCGCTGGCTGGAGGTCGTGACAGCGGACATGGAAGAGAACAATCTCACACCTGAGGACGCTGAAGACTGGGCAAAGTGGAGAAGACTGAGCAGGAAAGCGGACCCTGGCGCTAGGCCGGGAAAACGCTAGGTTGAAGAAGAAGATATTGTCCAATGAAAATGAAATACATAAGTATTTTTTTAATAAATTAATAGGTCAAAGCAACCACAAACTTTCTGTCCCGCCCTCGTATATACTGGTTCGAGGACCTTTGTGAGTCTGTCAAGCGTTTGGAACAAGCCTGTCCCACGAGACGAGACGTTGTGACATGTCATTTACATTCAAATATCTATTGTCAGGATGGACATGTTTACCCTATGGGACGTGGAAGGGAAGGTTTCAGTTGATATCAATGGAATTTCACCTGTTCCTGTAGAAAGCCACACTGCCCAATTCGAACTTTAAGATACGTCAGTTAATAGATCCAGTAAAGATATGCATTAGATATATCAGTGTCAAGTGTGACATTTCTTCAAACAAAAACGTTACATTTGACACTGACATATCTAATCCATATCTTTTATAGATCTATTAACTGACGTATCATAAAGTTCGAATTGGGCCGACAGTCAAATGGGTTAGTTCGTTTTTAGGCTTCCGTACCCAAATGCTAAAAACGGGATCCTGCTACTAAGACTCCGCTGTCCGTCTGTCTGTCTGTCACCAGGCTACTCTTATATCCAGGTATCTCATGAACCGTGATAGCTAGGCAGTTGAAATTTTCACAGATGATGATTGTTTTGCCCCTTTAACAACAAATACTAAAAACAGAATAAAACAAATATTTAAGTGGGGCTCCCATAGGAAAAACGTGATTTTACTGCCATTTTTTGCGTAATGGTACGGAACCCTTCGTGCGCGAGTCCGACTCGCACTTGGCCGGTTTTATATATAATAATATGAATAATTAATTAATTATTAAAGTATTACTTGGATTATTTTTATGCCTTTGTTTTTTACTCATAACGTAACTCATTCACTTATTAGCCACTATCGAGAAATTAAATAATTACTAGATCATTGGATAGCCGTTTCTCAATTTTATTAGGTACCCCGGGGTATAATCGACCATACCACCCGGGACTCAGATGAATTACTTACTAACTAGATGTTAACTTGGAACTTAGTCCCAGTTACAAGAAGAATTTCATTAAACAATGTTATTACAAAGCTTGTTAAGAGATAACTTTTTTAAGTCTTTGGGTATACTATTTTAAAAGAATGTAAATTTAGACAAGCAGAAAGATAAATAAGACGTTTTCTGTTGCTAAAATAACACACAATACCTTATGTAATATAGCTAAAATAATAAACAATGGAGACAAAATAGTTTAAAATCAAATAATAAAAATTCCAAAATTCTGGACTATCATTTAATTTTACCCCCAAAAATCCAATGTCTGCTAATGGCCAACATAGCGGCACATTGTCAGGTGCGAAAACTAAACTAAAGTTAGACCAAACTAAGTCTGCAGCAATTTTGTTAGCATACGCAGTGCAAGTGTTATTTTGAACATCAAACTTCTATGAAATTATGATATAAATAAAAACCGAAGTACTCGCTCACCGAGGGTTCCGTACTTTTTAGTAATTGTTGTTATAGCGGCAACAGAAATAATCGTCAGTAAAAATTTCAACTGTTTAGCTATCACGATTCATGCAGCAAGTTACAGCTTGGTGACAGACAGACGGACAGATGGACAGTGGAGTCTTAGTAATACGGTCCCGGTTTTACCCTTTGGGTACGGAAGCCTAATAACACTTACATTGTATTTCCTGTCAAAATCGTTACAGACTTAACTTGGTCTAACTACGACCGGCCTGGCCTAGTGGGTAGTGACAGTGACCCTGCCTGCGAAGCCGATGGTCCTGGGTTCGAATCCCAGTAAGGGCATTTATTTGTGTGATGAACACTAATATTTGTTCCTGAGTCATGGGTGTTTTCTATGTATATAAGTATGTATTTATCTATATAAGTATGTAGGTATATCGTCGCCTCGCTCATAGTACAAGCTTTGCTTAGTTTGGGGCTAGGTTGATCTGTGTAAGATGTCCCCAATATTTATTTATTTAACTAATAACTTAAGTACCGTCTTGCCCCCGACCCCATCTTGTCCCGCTCCCGTACTTTATTGCACTCAGTCTTTGAGCAAAGTGCATCCCAGCCTGCATCTGACGATACACTGTAAGAGGATTAAATCTTCCTCAGAAGTGCATTCCCTTAATATCCTGGTCTTGCAGCTCGCAGTTGCATTTTCTCACTACGCTGCGTCCTTTTATACCGGGTGCTTCGGATTGTGGGCTTTCAAAAGAAATATTGGTTCATTTATACTTATATAGTTTTATATACACGTTCATCACTCCATTAGATATTGAACATTTAAACTAGGTACTCTTATAATAGGGTAAACCACGGAACCTGGAAATCGCAAAAAAAATGTTATTTATATCTTAAGCAATGTGAACATAGCAGAATTATACCTATTTATACATTATATTAAAAATTTATTTATATATTAAAAAGCCACTGTGAAGTTTGTATCTTTCTTATTAACATTTCAAAATCATAGTTACATAACATAATTATATAAACAAAAAAAACCTACCTATTCTTTAGATTTGACAGACGTTTATCAATAGCGACATTCATAGTCAATTAGTCATTGTGTAAAAAAACCACACATTAACTCAACTGAACATGCGAAATCCGTATGTAGCAAAAAGCGACTACGAATAGAGAACCCGCGTAGCGAGTCACGGCCCGATTCTAACTTTAAGATACGTCAATTAATAGATCTAGAAACGATATGGATTAGAAATGTCAGTGTCAAATGTGACGTTTTTTTCAAACAAATACGTCACTTTTGACACTGACACATCTAATCCATATCGTTTCTAGATCTATTAATTGACGTATCTTAAAATTCGAATACGGCAGTCACTGACAGTGCATGAATGCGTTATTTATAATGGAAACATTGCATGGTGATAATAGATTTTTTTAAAGTGATGGTTATAGGGATCGAATCCGGGAGGACTCATTTTACCTATTGTGTTTGCTTACTGAGTTAATTAAGCGTCTTCTTTTTTTAATCATTTTAATTGTGATCATGTCTCAATAATACCCTGTATAACTTATGCAAGCTCTGCAGATATATAATATTAAATTCTCATTCCTTCAGCTGATATTTGCAAACGTGAGTAGGGAACGTTTTATTGAATTGAGACTACATTGTACGATCTCTGTCGAGAAATCTGCATGTAAACGGAATATTACACAGTGTTACTGCATTAAAACTAAACTTTAATAGTCGTTTATATGACTGCCATATAATGAAAGACATTAAAGAACGAGTGTGGGTTTATGAAACAAACTAAAAGCGAGTTTCATAAAAACATCTGCTTTATTTAAGTAGGTACAGGCGACGTCAAAGATATGTTTACATTTTTGGCCTTGTTACTTTCAAGGGACTAAGGTGCAAAAGTTTAAACATATCTTTGACGTCGACTGTACACAGATATTATATAAGCTCTCCATGGTGTATTTAAGAATAATCGCATGTTACAACCGCCATTGTTGCGGCATTTGATCTCACACTCAAAAAAACTTCATCTCAACTTTATATTTTAGAGATTCTGAATCTGAATCGAACTGAATCGATATCGACGTCATTATTACGCAATAATGCCATTCTCACCGATAAGAAATTGATTGTAACAAAACAACTGGCACTAATGCGAATTTTTGAACACATCATAGAGGATTTATGATATGTGTGTAGATAAAGTCCATTTATTGTATAATACCTACAGGTTGACCCATTTAAGTCTAGCTAGTCTATTCAAGTCATATTATCCCCAATTCAACTTCATCAGGCTCATCCGCGTCCCTTCTCACCCCGTTAACGCGATCCGGGCAGATTGGATGCAGCTGGTGCGGGGCTAAATGAGTTACCGCCGTTATCTAGGGCAATTTGATCATGATAGGGATATTCCCGCCTGTAAGTATACTCTATTTCATTATGACTTTAAAAGAATGCCATGTCGTACACGTACAGTGGCTCAGCCAATGATATAAATCTACAGATACAAAAAGTTATATCTCATTGGCGGTATAGAATAGAATTAGGGATGTACCGAGTAGACGCCGACTAGTCGGGAAAGCCGACTATCCGGCCTCATTTGTAGTCGGCGATTAGTCGGCGACCAGTCGGCATAAATGGCCGATTAGTCGGCACTTTATAAGTGACGGAAAAACAGGGCAAAAAGAAATAAACAAAAAATATTTTCATAAGTTTTTCAACTATTTTTCCGAAATTCGTATTAAGCGTGCTTACGAAAACTTTTATTCGAAATTATTGAACGTGTGGTTGTTTTCTTATGTCCGATTGTCGGTCGATAAGATATAGCCTTAGGATTTTTTATTAATTTTTTTAGCGTTACTAGAAAAATTGCGCTACGAAAGGGGTAAAACGATTGTTGTTTAGTGCATTTGAACCGAACTTAGACCAAACTAATGATCTGGCCGACTAACTCGTTTGAAAATAGGTACATATATCCAAATCACCCGTGTCAGAGTAAATAAATGTAACAAATCCGACAATCCCCTTATGACGGCACGAGAATCGTCAATGTCGTAGAAGAATTAATATTGTTTTTATATTTCAGTTATTTTTGTGTACACAAAGTGCCACAATGCTTTGACATTATTCCACAGTAGTTAAGCTCAATATTAGACTTGTGTAAAAAAAATTAAATTTAAACCCCGGCAACCTTCAAATCAAGAGTGAACAGGCACCTTCTGGGCGAGCTCGCTCCATCGTAGGCCACGTCTACGCCTCGGCTAGTCTGTGGCCATGAGTAAACCCATGCATAATAAAAAAAAAAAAAAAACAGTATTTTAATTATGTGTAAGTTGTTTGTTAATTTTAATTTTTAATCTTTAATTTAATTGTAATTTTAATTTTATTTCATTTAAAATATGGACTGTCAACTGTCTGAAATAAATTATTATTATTATTTTTTTATTTAAACTGTTTATTTCAGTAAAATTATGATATTAAGCTTAACTACTAATCTTAACTTTAAAAGATTTTTTGAGTTAAGGAGTCTTATTTTAAATATTTATACATAATTATTTTTTTTAGTTACACAATAGGGTAATGTTGTGAAATCAAATCAAAATACATTGTGCTAGACGACGGTGTGTAGGTGTATATTATTATTACACATCGGTAACTCGTGGCATTTAGGTAGCACTTAAAGATTTAATCTTTATTATTATTTGGGTTAATTAGTTAATAATATGAAACAAAGTTAAAAATTAATAAACAACACTAATTCCTATACGAGTCGAGAAAAAGAAACCACTAAAAAAACCGGGCAAGTGCGAGTCGGACTCGCGCACGAAGGGTTCCGTACCATAATGCAAAAAAAAACAAAAAAAAGCAAAAAGAAAACGGTCACCCATCCAAGTACTGACCCCTCCCGACGTTGCTTAACTTTGGTCAAAAATCACGTTTGTTGTATGGGAGCCCCATTTAAATCTTTATTTTATTCTGTTTTTAGTATTTGTTGTTATAGCGGCAACAGAAATACATCATCTGTGAAAATTTCAACTGTCTAGCTATCACGGTTCGTGAGATACAGCCTGGTGACAGACGGACGGACGGACGGACGGACAGCGAAGTCTTAGTAATAGGGTCCCGTTTTACCCTTTGGGTACGGAACCCTAAAAAGGAATTAATTAAACTAATCTTTTAAGTGCTACCTAAATGCCACGAGTTACCGATGTGTAATTATTATAAATAATAAGTTATACCGGCTGTAGCCTTTACACGAGCAAAAAATTTAACTGTAGGCTGTAGGTAGGTACCTACTCCTCAAACTGACCAACATTTGTTGTGCAATACACGTGCGAAAAAATAATTCGCAACTCGTGTCGATTTAAAACACTCCTTTCGGCCGTGTTTCAATTTATCGCCACTCGTGAATTTCCTAGTTTTCATACTTGTATCATATTGTACTATTAACGGGTCTAACGCGATTAAATTATTATTAACTATGTTCAGCGACTTAAAAAAATATGAAAACTTTAGACTTCGTATTTTTCATACAAGTAAAATATTGGGCCCGATTCGGATTATGAAATAGACATCTATTGACATCTTTTAGACATCACCAAGATACGATATGTTTAAGATCTAACCTGTCAAATTTGACATTTGTGCGATTCTGGAGATACTCTTGAACGTTTTCCACAGGATATGACTTAGAGATCCAATTTACATCTAATAGATATCTTACTCTATCTAACGTAAAAGTGACATTGGTTGCCCGAATTGCGCTGCAAAAGAGAACTAGTTGATATCTAAACTATAACGTATCTAGAATGGATCTAGTACGTGTCGTCTTTTGTGAATATCTTGAAGTTCGAATACGGCAGATTATCTTCAATGAATGTACGCTGTCATCTGCGTATGTAATTGACGTTGCATTGTCTTCCCTTGTCACGCTTTAAACATAACAAAATTAGCAATAATTTGCCTTTTACAATAAACTTTAAAGTGTGCTATAATGCTATAAATCGTTTTTTTAGTCGCTGTGGTCAATATAAGGAGTGCAGCCTACAGTTTAATTTTGTGCTCGTGTTACAGGCCACTATACATACAGGTATATAAATAGTTAAATACTTAATATAATATATAAAAACTTCCTTGTTATACAACATTTATATTTTGTAGTTAAATTCCAATATCACGCCTTTAGACCATTTGAGAATAGACCCCAAAATCAAAGCTGGGCTATAACCGTGAAAATCGAAGTTCCAAATTGCGGGGATCTTTCTCTTTTGCTCCAATGACGGCGTAATTAGAGTGACAGAGAAAAATCCCCGCAATTTGCGAATTTCGGTTTTCGCGGTAGCCCCTCTGCTCAAAATATCTGAACTTTTATTATTAATTTCCCTTGAGCCTTTTCTGTACTATCAGCAGTTCTAATTCCGGAATCCTTTGTTTCACTCGTTCTGTTCTGTTCAGTCCGTTTGCCTTTAGGAAATTCAAAACGCTTCGGGCAGTGAAATGCGCACGATGTCAACGGATATTAGACTCTATACTCTTAATAATAGAGTTGCGGGTGAATGTTTGCAATGGCTCGATGTAGGTACGGATATTGTGCGACTGGCTGCCCGATTTGAATTTTAAGATACGTCAATTAATAGATCTAGAAACGATATGGATTAGATGTGTCAGTGTCAAAAGTGGCGTTTTTGTTTGAAGACACGTCACATTTGACACTGACATATCTAACCCATATCGTGTCTAGATCTATTAACTGACGTATCTTAAAGTTCGAATGGGGGGGACGCCCTTACGTGATAACCGGATGGTATCGAATCGACCCTTTGTGTAAGTTTAAACCAGCGTAGAGATAATACTATATCAGCGACCTTCGTATTGCATCGTATCTTCCTATTATCGGTGATATCACTGACAATACAAGTAGAACGATACTTAGCTGGTAATAATTTCTATGTATGTTATTTTATACCGTATAGGTTGTTTCCTAATGTACAATATACTTCTGTTTAAAATGTCAAATCCCTAAGCACTATCACTGAAATATGAACAGGGAATACCTAATGAAAATAAATAAAATAAGCCATATTTTCTTGCTTTATTTATATCGAGCCAACTTTGACCTTTTATGGTTTTGGTTGGAGATTGCCTTGCAAATATAGCCTAGTTTCCATGTGAATTTTTCCATGGTACTTGCTTTGATATAAACGTGTAAAAATGCAACATAAAAACAATTCCTTTAGCATTAACCCCGTCTTACGAGTAAGTACTCCTATTAGTACGTTAGTTTAATCTTTACTTTTGCTGCTCAGACGCCACAAAGAAAACTAATAGTTCAGATTGTCTAGACACGACACGTCTCTAGATAAAATATCGACATTATTTCTACAAAAACCGACCAAGTGCGAGTCGGAGTCGCGCACGAAGGGTTCCGTGCCATTACGCAAAAGACGGCAAAAAATCATGTTTGTTGTATGGGAGCCCCACTTAAATATTTATTATATTCTGTTTTAGGTACCTATTTGTTGTTATAGAACGGCAACAGAAAAACATCATCTGTGAAAATTTCAACTGTCTATATAGCTAGTTATCACGGTTGATGTAATACAGCCTGGTTACCGACAGACAGATAGACAGACAGACGGACAGACGGACAGACGGATAGCGGAGTCTGTAATAGGGTCTCGTTTTTACCTTTTGGGTACGGAACCCGAAAAAAGATACAGAACAAGCGATAAAAGGCACTCTTTATTTGTTTGTTTTTCTCAGCGATGAAGACGCGGCATTTGAAATAAGTTTGATGAATAACAAAGCATTTATTGAGCTTTGGGGATAAAAACAAACCATTTGTCGACAGGCGAATGTTACGGGGTTCGTGATTATAAGTCAGTGATGAAATAAGAGATAGTAAGGTTGAAAACGTTGGTCAGACCTAGTCAAAAGCGTATTCAATGAACCACTCCATGAATGTACAGGAAGGGCTACAGTACGGGACGAATGGCGACGGATTGTCAAGCTTGCCACCTGCCTTCATACCACGACCACTCTGACAAGAGTGGGATGACAAAGAAGGTTGAAAACATGACCTTTTAGTTTAGGTCAATACGGGAATAGTACATTATTGTCGAGGCTCGGAAGTAGCTACTTGCAGGCTGAGGATTCGTTTTAAACGGACGACCTTGGGAGTCCGTTTAATTGAATCCGAAGCCAGCAAGTAGCCTTCCAGCTGAGTCATATATAGTGCTTTTCTCAAAAATGGTGCAAGAAATATAAATATCATAGAAATATTATTCCTTACGTATATATTTTCACAGAAAAAACCTTGAAAAAACCCTTGCCGCTTTAATTTTTTTTTTATGAAAAATAGAAGTGTATTTTTCTGCCGTAAATACGCCAACCTATTTGAGACAGCTAAATAGTCGCGGTTCTTATCATCTGTTTGGCTGTTTAATGGGCTTGTGCCTTCATTTGATATGCCTTTACAACTTTTGAAAAGTTTGGAACACGACAAATAATGGAATTTGTATGCAACATTGCAGTCCCAAAATCGAGACTGCAATGTTTTTAACTTTTTAATTTTTGACTGACCATAAACTCGCTCGCTAAGTCGCTCAACGAGCTATGGAGAGGGCTATGCTCGGAGTTTCTCTGCGTGATCGAATCAGAAATGAGGAGATCCGTAGACGAACTAAAGTCACCGACATAGCTCACCGGATTAGCAAGCTGAAGTGGCAATGGGCAGGCCACATTGCGCGCAGAGAAGATGGCCGATGGGGTCGAAAAGTGCTCGAGTGGAGACCACGGACTAGCAAACGCAGCGTAGGACGTCCACCCACAAGATGGACGGACGACCTTGTTAAAGCCGCCGGAAGACGCTGGATGCGGGTGGCTTCCAACCGGTACGAATGGAGGTCCAAGGGGGAGGCCTATGTTCAGCAGTGGACGTCTTATGGCTGAGATGATGATGATGATGATGACCATAAACTACGCGCTTCGCGACCTATTTTTTAGACGGCAAAGTCGACTTTGCCGTCCATTTTTGAGAAAAGGTTACTGCAGGATTAGTGTGGCTGGACATTGGAGCCTGATGACAGATTGATTAGTGTTTAGTTGGTTTAGCCTTCTTCACACTAGGCGAGAACTGAGACACCAGCGCGTCGCTCTCCCTTCGTCACCGGGCGCGGCATTCTCCTGCCAGCAATGCGGTCGCGGCTGCCGCTCTCGCATTGGACTTAATAGTCATTTGCGGAAGTGCCACACTCTTATGGACGCTGTTTAAACCATCATCTTATTGATGTTACAGGCCATTGATGAGTGTTTAGTGTATAAGGGTCAATTTTCAAACAGGCATTTTTTGCTGTCCCACGGCTAAAACTCGAAGTCCATAGGACTAAAAGACTGGGTATGCATATATTTTCATTCAGTGTATTATAAGCTTTAAAAATCATACACAACTGTACCAAAAATATTATTTGGTCCTGACAAAATCGCATTTGAAGTTCCAAAAACGGCGAAATTTGCCGTTTTTCGCGTGTCCCAGTGGCGGCATCGCGCAATAAAAAAAATCATAACTTTGGATGTAGGCAACGTATTATAAACAACTTTGTATTTCTATAAAGAGCATTTTCTAGAGAATTGATTTAACCATATTGATAAATTAATGCGTTATTTAATAAAACCAGGGAAGCCTTTTTATCGCTGTCCCGCGCGGCACCTGTTTTGTTATGACTTAAATATACCCCCTATAATCTTCTTTGTCTATTGAATAACGGTTAGATTAAATTTACAACGCAATAGTGCGGTTAGTTGGGCATCGATTGACATCAAATGTAAACCCGGAAACAGTTTAATTTATTTAAAAACAGATAAAAATCTCTTTCGATATATTTTGGTACGACTACAACGACATTTGTATGGACGCTGAATACTGTGGTACCTAGTTGGAATAAAAATGTTTCATTTATAATAATAGTTGCAAATATAGTTTTAAAATATATAGTAAAATAAATAAGTGAATCTGTTGTATTGTGTAGGAAATATCGCTAAAAAATATTATTGGCGACATGTCGCGACATTTGTATGGCGACATTTATACGGCTATTTTGACCGTATAAATGTCGATTGTGGCTTACAAATGTCGACATAGTGCCATACAGATGTCGAGAAGGTGTTATACATATGTCGTCAGGGTCTTATAAATGTATCAAAAATAATAAATAGTACCATATACATGTTGATACTGCCATATAATGTCGAAAAAATGCCGTATACATGTCAAAAACGCCTTACAAATGGCTAAATAGTGTCATACAAATGTCGATCATTAAACGTCCATATCTAGCTAACTATAAAAAGTACAGAGGTGCCTCCTACAGTATATTTTTTGTTGTTAAGAACCCTTTCTAAAACGAAGATTATAAATCTGATTTTTTAAAAATAAAAAATTGCCATACAAATGTCGAAAAAACACCCTCTTCAAAAATTGACCCATAAATGTATGAACCCGCAATAAACTCTAATCAGGGCGATATGTCTTTCTTCTTATAGTCGACTATTATTAATCCTTTTCAGTTAGGTAATTAGGATGTTTCTAAGGGCCGGTACAGACGGACTGCAACCTGACTTCAACTTGTATGGCATTGCAATTAATAGAAATTATGTCTTGGATGCGGCGCGGATAGTCCGCTGATTCCTCTCTCTGCGGCCCTCACCACCGGCAGTTTAGGCCCTACCCTGCCCCGCTGCTGGCGGCAGCGGCACCCTAGGTTAGGCTTTTTATGATGTGTTTATATATATTTTGTAGGTGTTTTTGTTTTAACTATATATCCATTTTGTAAAAAACCTTACCAAAAATGAGAATTAAATATAAAAACAGAGATATTAAAGAAAACAACATCGTTTCCATACCTTTTCCCTGGACTGCATTTATACTAACCTAGTTGTTTTTATCAGACTGATCCCGTTTCACTCGTCTGCGTTCGCTAACTGGTTTATGCCACAGCTTGCAGCCGCCGGCTAGATTTAATCTGAACCTATCCAATGCAACGAAAAACAAAAATGGACGAGCTGAAAATTAAGGTCACTGGATAGTGTGCTGTTGCAAATACTCTTCTGTAGGTACTAGGTACTCCTAGCGTAAATTTCATTGGATAGCGTGCGCTATCGATTGAAATTTACACTAGGGATTCTTGTTCTGTTCTGTTCTTGTTCTATAAAACCATCTATGTATGTATCTTTTTATGATACGAGTACAGGTGGTAAAGGAGAAAACGGATCGCCTGCAAACAGCAGAGGAGTTGCAAGTATGTTGCCGGCCTTTATAATGGGAGTACGCTTTTTTCTTGAAGGTTTGAAGGCAGGGACCGTTACCGGTATTCTGACTACAGGTTATTATTGAGGTATAACCGGTGTAATTTGAATTTGGGTATTTATATCACTTAAGCTCCGAATAGAGGTATTCGAATACCGGTATTCAATAGTGTTATCGGTTTAGCCAATTGACAACAAATACCACTATTTGATAGTTTACTCCTAAAGCTATTACCGGTAATAAGTAAGTGCCAATACCGGTTGTAGTAGTACCACGATTCGTTCCTTCGCTACTCGTCAAGGACGTTGTCCGGCCCGCTTGTAAAGTTGTAAATACTTAAGATTCGGATCTTAGAATGCCCGTTTTCATGTTGCTGGTGAAATTAGCTGTTAGGTGATGATTTTGACGAATACATTTTTAATAGCGTTCATTTGATTCTTTTAATTGTTTTTTAATTGTTGATTTAATTGTATTTTATTATGTATGTAGTTTATAATCTCAAAGATATGAGCGCTGATTAGACGTGCGCGCCGCCGCCATAAGGAGTACGCGCGCCGCCGCCGCCGCCGGTAGTTTAAAATTCGCGCCGAATATTTTTTTATAAGACAGTATTATGAATTTCTACTATTTTATGTCGTACCAACACCATACTAAGTCATTATTTGTCTTATTACAACGTAATGAACCAAATAGATAAAAAAATATTATTACGGATTTTTTTCCTGTGCGTTCATCAAGACATCAAGAGACAGACCCGATTTCATTTAAGAAAGTTCTTACGAAAATATTGATAAAATTACATGCATTATTGTATACCATTGTTCAGATGTTGCTGCATCCTACGATACCCCGCTAAGTTTGATTTAATGTTAATAAAATGACGCCAATGACTGGTAAAATTTTACCACCTACGAGCTATAAACTTTTTGGAAAAATATAAAAATAGTAGGTTTTACTTTAGTTCATAACATAAGTTGACATTATCAGTAAGTGTATTTGTAATTAAAAGCAATTATTCTATAATAATTTTAAAAAAAACATGATATTGACAAAAAAAAACCTTATGCATATAAAGTACTGTATATTCGGCAACGTCCAAAATACTAGACGTCTTTTCATTATGCAGCGTATCTTTTTATTTACACCGAACCTGGCAACATCCAACATATTTGTCATACCTATGTTTTTTTCGAAACTATTATAAATAGATTTTTTTCATGATTTTTCTACAATAAACAACCACATACCTAATAAGATAATAACACCGAAAAAATGATACTAACACAGTTTTTTAAGATTTTTTTCCCTTGTCGATTTAAGGGTTAAGCATGACTTTTCATTATACGTCTTAATATTGAAAAGTTGAAAAATTCCACGCCGCCGCCGTGGATTTTTTGGTTGTTGCCCAATTATTTTCGACCGGCGCGCACGTCTAGCGCCGCCCGATAGGCATTTAGCCGGCGACGGTTCGCCGGTCAAAATTGGTTGGCGGTGGCGGCGAATCGGCGGCGTAGCCTTGAAAACTTGGTTTATGCGAAGAGAATTCAAACCTTTTAATTTCAAGGATTATTTATTGAATTATGGTAGGAAAAAAGTTTTTCATGCCATGAACTGTAGATAAGCAGCACAATGAACATCTTTATATTGTGAGGTTACTGTTAATTGAATTTATCACTAATTCACTACACCTTATAAAACAAAGTCTCCCGCCGCGTCTGTCTGTAACTATATGAATGTATGTTCACGATGAACTCAAAACCTACTCAACTGATTTTCATGCGGATTTCAGCTATCAATAGAAAGATTTTTGAGGAAGCTTTAGTTTAGGTGTACAATTTGTTAAGGTTTTGTGTTATCCGTGCGAAGTCAGTGCGGGTAGCTATAGTCAAATATAATAGTTATTATATGTATGTATCGCCAGGAGAGGTGAATGATTACACACACTGCTCGCACAGAGTACCTACTAATCGCAAAAATAGTATGAATGAATCAATGAGTGAATGCGACTTAAACGTACGATATTAAAAGCCTATAAAAAAAACCTTCAAGAAACTTTTTTACAGTTGATATCAACTTGATATTGGTACGAAATACGGAAGCCTAAAAAGAATATTAATTTCAAAATCTCACTGTCATTACATGATTTTGTTGTTGTGTGCGTGACTTCAACTATCGTGCTCATACCTTTACATTCAATTGTTGAGGATATGTTCTGGAATAGACGTATTAGGTTAGACTCCATATCACCTATTTCTTATTCATTGACATTGCCTGGCCACCGAATCGCTAACTACTGCCACATGTTTAGCTTAAGCATAGACAAGAGAAAGCATGCAGTCTAATATATCCCATCAAAAACATAAATGTAAAAAAGGAGAGCCAAGTTCAATACAAAAATTATGCTTGGCTATGGGGTTCGCCGCAAAAAGAATGGAGATCTAAATGAGTGCCAAGTTCTATGCAAAATCCAAATATGTATTTATAGGAACAAAATAACATTATAAACAAGTATTAAACTCTATTTCTTTGCTTTATTGGATACCTATAACAATTGCTGTTATTTTTAAAAAATGTGAGATCTTAAAGCAGGTTAGATTTGACTTGGCCAGTTTTCATTACATCAGTCATTTTATAAAGTTATTCAACATTTTGTAATTCTGATAAAAACTGGCCAAGCCAAATCTAACCTACTTTAAGATCTCACATTTTTTAAAAATAACAGCAATTGTTATAGGTATCCAATAAAGCAAAGAAATAGAGTTTAATACTTGTTTATAATGTTATTTTGTTCCTATAAATACATATTTGGTTTTTTCATAGAACTTGGCACTCATTTAGATCTCCATTCTTTTTGCGGCGAACCCCATAGCCAAGCATAATTTTTGTATTGAACTTGGCTCTCCTTTTTTACATTTATGTTTTTGATGGGATATCAATACTTTTTGTAAAAAAAACTAGGCAGGTATTGAGATTTAATGTTTTTTCTTGTGTTTCCGCTGCATATTTTTTACTTCTGTTCTTTGTATTAATTATGTGGTGCCGCGCGCCGCCAACGATACACCGTTGGCCGGTTGTTTAGCGCGTATTACAGGTTTTTAAAATGGGGACCCCCCTATTTTTTAACTTTTTTTATTTTTAGATTTTTTCCTACGCTTACATACAATTACCGAGCTGGATTCCAAATTTCATCCTTCTAGGTCATCTGGAAGTAGGTTAGGTTTAGGTACTATATGTCAGTCACAATAAAAAATAAATTTGTATGGGGACCCCCCCTATTTATTAACTTTTTTTTGTTTTTAGATTTTTTCCTACGCTTACACACAATAACCGAGCTGGATTCCAAATTTCATCCTTCTAGGTCATCTGGAAGTAGGTTAGGTTTAGGTACTTATATGTCAGTCACAATAAAAAATGTTTTTTTTGTATGGGGACCCCCCCTATTTTATAACTTTTTTTTATTTTTAGATTTTTTCCTACGCTTTCACACAATAACTGAGCTGGATTCCAAATTTCATCCTTCTAGGTCATCTGGAAGTAGGTTAGGTTTAGGTACTTATATGTCAGTCACAATAAAAAATGGTTTTTTTGTATGGGGACCCCCCCTATTTTATAACTTTTTTTAATTTTTAGATTTTTTCCTACGTTTTCACACAAAAACTGAGCTGGATTCCAAATTTCATCCTTCTAGGTCATCTGGAAGTGGTTAGGTTTAGGTACTATAGGTATGTCAGTCAGTCTTAAAATTTACGACTTTTTGACCTTCATATCTTTATAACCGTTTGAGCTAGCTTCATGAAATTTGGGCTTCTAGATGTCCTTATGGATATAATTAAACACACGTAGTTTTATGTGTTTACGTTAAAGATGTTTTGAGTTATAGAAGGGTCAAAAGTGGCACCAAGTGGTTCGTGTAATATTACACTTGGCGCTGGCTAGCCAGTTCCTTTGCTTGAACTTGGCTTGACACGCTGCCGCGTGTCTAGATATTAGCCAAAAAAGTTATATATCCGAACTTAATATAAGGTGCTAACAAATTAGCTACCAATATTTTTACAGCTGATAATACTCGACTCCTGGAGTATATTTAAGTATGAAACATTTAGGTTTTATGATGTTCTTTGAGAAAATTGGAAAACAAATTTGCTACGTAAAAACACCCTGTTAATGAGATAATTAAATGAGACCTCTTTTTAACTGGCCACTTCACGTTGATAAATGAAATGACACGTTGATGATAATGACATTTAACACAAACAATTGTTGGCAAAACAGAAAGTGTTAAACATCTTGTCAGTTAAATCATAGACAAATATAATAAGCATAGAGTGCTCACTCCATACATCAGTTTTGGTACCAAAAAGACTATTATTTTCGTAATTGACATTTAGCATCGAGTAGCGGAATTATCAGTACCGCTACTTGATACTAGATGTCTCAAATGTCGCGACTCACGAAAATTGTATTGAACAACTATTTACAACTAATATTAAAGCAGAAGGAGTTGAAAATAAGTTCCAGTTAATCCTTGTTTAATATTAGCTGAAAGTTGTTGAGCATTAGACTTTTCGGTCGGTGCAACATCTATTGTCAAGTAGCAGTACTGATAATGTTGACTACGAAAAGAATAGTATTTTTGGTACTAAAACTGATGTATGGAGTGAGCATGAGCACTCTATGTATTTTTTCTTTATGTGGTTAAATGCACGTAATGATTATTTTTAATTAATTTTATTAATATAATTTTAATTTATTTTTTTGTTCGGTAAATAAAACAAAAATATGATATGAAAAGTTTTCTTGATTTCTATTTAAAGTTAACTGTTTTTATATAAAGTACCATCTCTTAAAATATCGATAATTTTTAATTTCTACTCTTTTTTGCCAAGCTGTAATTTGTTAGCACCTTATATAAAAGCAATAAATTCCCGATCAAACTAATCTGCATAGCATTTGCAACGACAACGTGTGTGAATATCATCGTTAATGTCAAATTTCTATGAAAATATGACGTTTATATTATAATAACACTCCCTCACTTTGTTCTGTTCAAATCGGTGCAAAGTTAGCTTAGACAGACTCTAGTATCTAACAAGGTCACGCCGATGCCACGGCGATAGCGCAGTGTCGGCAGCGGCGACGCGAAAATTTTGGCGGCGGCGGCGGCGCGAAAACCACTTGCTACGCTCGTGATTAAATTATGAAATATTTCGCTTGTACTGCGATCAATATTAGCATGAGGACTTAACAACAACTTTAACCTCTTGTCGCAAAGTTTTTGGTTACTCTTTGATCAAGTGCAATGAATACCGGTATTAAATACGATAACCATTACCGGTATACTGAATACCTGTTATTATTGAGGTATTAATGAATACCGGTATTTCATTATGTCAATTAGTGTAGTTTAGCGATAAAGACAAAAACGGAATGACAGCAATACCTCTAATTCGAATATAGGTATAACATTTTAACCGGTATTCGTTTGACAGTTTATATACAGGTATTTAATAAAACCGGTTATACGGTCCCTGTTTGAAGGTCGTATCGGTCCGGAAATACCGCAGACAGTTCATTCCACAGTTTAGCTGTGCGAGTTAAAAAAATGTCTGGAAAAACTTACAGTGAAGGACTGCCTACCTTAAAGTAGCGAATATGGAAATGCTGTCGTGTAGAGCGATGGGGGGAAAGAACATTTTCTCAAAAATAATCAAATCACAATTTCTGTTTCATAATAAAAATAACAATTCGTTTTTACTTAATTTTTTCAAATGTAAAAATAGAGTCAAGGTATCAAGCCCTAAGTTCATTCACCTTCATTATATGCTCACTTATTATTTGTTTAACAGAATACTGTTACACTTGGTGCTGCTCAAGATCATGGCATTGACGGAAGACCAGCGCTATCCCAGCCCAGCTAGCATCATGCTGAGTCGGAACCATTTCGTGGCTTATATGTTATGTTACATGCTGTTTTCTACCTTTATTTTGCCTCGAATAAACGCTCTCTATTCTAGTACCAGACATAAAAAATACTATAAAATTATACTTAGCCTGACTGATGCGAGCGAGTCCTATACGAAATTATTCACTATTGTGTAAGTACATAATACAAGACTAAGACAGGCATATACTTAATAAATTCAAACCTTGCTGCCGAAATACCGTACCCAGACAAAGGTTATGTAGTATATGATAATATTTCGTATTTTACGGCTTCATACATTTTATACGGGGCATGAGAGGTGAAGGTTTTATATGATATAACGCCAAATGTATGTTTTTACACTAAATAAAATATAGTTTCTATTTCTAAATATTTTCCATATTGACTCCACATAACATATACTACAAGTATGTAGTGAAGTATATAAGATTTTGGTGCAAATGTTTGTACAGAACACCTTTTTAGGGTTCCGTACCCAAAGGGTAAAAACGGAACCCTATTACTAAGACTCCACTGTCCGTCTGTCTGTCTATCTGTCTGTTTATCTGTCTGTCTGTTTGTCTGCCTGTCTTTCTGTCAGTATGTCTGTCTGTCTGTGTCTCTGTCGGTCACCAGGCTGTATCTCATGAACCATGGTAGGTAGACAGTTGAAATTTTCACAGATTTTTATTTTTGTTGCTGCTATTATAGCAACACAGTTGGTGGGAGAGTCTGACTCCCACTTGTCCGGTTTTTTTTTATTTCTATTAAAAACTAAAATGATAGTATATATGACGCCAACTGTCGCAAATTTGCGAACAACGGTGGCAAACAAGCGTAAGGTCCTGTATAAAAAAATCCACATAGGAAATAATTATAGGAATCAAGTTTTTTAGTGGACTGTACTTTAGGTTTAGATGATGCCTAAGTTATTTCATTTACCTATTAAAGCTACAGGGATAAGTTTTCTTGTTTATTTTTAATTTATAAAGGTAATTGAAAATTCCGTGTCGCTAAAAGTTTTGAAATCGGGGACTATTAAAATTTTCTCTTACCTTTGTATACTTACTTAATAATAATCTTGATAATGGAATTTCGATTAAATTGGTTTTTGAATAAAGTTTAATTTTGTTGGTTTCATAATATTAATTTGCATTGTTTACGTAACTTTAACTACCAAAAAAGTTAAATAAGCTTTAATAAAAATTTTACAGGATTTTTTATTTTGTTCTGTTTCTCTTCTAGAAAGGAACCTTAAATTGCTTTTCTGTGAGGAAATAGGGTAAATCGTCAATTACTGGCCACTGTTTAATAACGACCACCTTATACTAAAAATGAATTCTATTCACCTGGGCCCTATTTCACCAACGTGACAAATGTCGCATTTGTCGACATCACTGTTACTGACGTCACAGGCCTCCATAGGTTACGGTAACCGTTTACCATCAGACGGGCGGTGTGGTTGTTTGCCACAAACATGTTAATAAAAAAAAAACTCCACTATATCGCCAGTAAATAAGTACTTATTTTGCGAAGCTTATGACAATTGTCACAAGAAATACGACAATTGTTACGAAATTCCGACACAGAACTCATTTGCTGTCAAGAATTACCGAAAGTTCTTTGAAATCTTGTGACAATTGTCATCATAAACATCACAAGAGAAATGCCTGTTTTTAGCCGATATAATAAAGTTTTTTTAAATAATACAATGATGGTGACAAACAGGAATATGGCCCGCCCCATGGTAAGCGATAGCCGTAGCCCATGGATGCCTGTGACGTCAGCAACAATGAGACTTGTCGAATTGGTCACACCTGTCACGTTGGTGAAATAGGGGCCTGATGGACAGACGGACAGCAAAGAGATCCTACAAGGGTTTTTCCTTTTCAGGTTACGGAACCCTAAAACGTAGAGTTCTACTAAAAATAATATTAACTATACATTTTCAGAAGCAAATTTCGTCGGGTGACAAGCAAAAGTCACTAAGTACTATCAAAAATTTTAAGTAACAATGCACTTTATTACACTTGTAACACGGTTTATTGTCCAATAATTTCAATGGTGTTAGTTAGTGACTTTTGCTTGTCACCCGACGATTTCATAGTAAGTAATAGTTTTTGTGCAAAAACTACATAGTATTGAAGCATCAATAGGTAAGTATATAACCTGTGAACTCATACAAAGATTATATTGATTAACTAATTAATACATTAATATTACATTTAGATTTGAATCGAATAGCCCTCATTTATTTCAAAATGTAATTAGGTACTTAATAATGTAAAATAATACACTCATATAGCACATAATGAGAATACGTATTAAGCATATGAATAGGCCGAATAGAATAATAAATGAATGTGTTTGTTAGTCCGTGAGTAAACATGTCAAGAAATATAGAGCGCCGAAAATACGAGCTATTTGTTGCCAAAGTAAATAAAAGAATAAGTAAAACATAATTTACTGAACCACAAAGGAAAACAAATTCACACAGGCGTCCTTATCACTATAAGTCTTCCAGTCAACCTTAGAGCAGCAGAACCCCTAGTGTAAATTTCATTCGATAGCATACACTCAGCAGCAGTAGTTGCTAGGCGGGCGAGGTGTTCAAAATTACCTTGACACGACAAATTACTTATTCTCTTAACAATAAAGTCGCATCAAGATCATTTTGAACACCTGGCCCGCTTAGCAACTTCTGCTGCTGACTTTACGAGCGTTCGCGTTTGCGTTACGTCTATTTTTGTATAGGATTTTGAACAGCGCGCCAAGCGGGACTTTTGGAAACTAAAAATCCCATACAAAATGACACTTTATGCAAACGTAATTTATAGTTTTACACTAGGGTGCACTGCACGATATAAATAACAAAGTAGACAGCAACCTTAAGAGAGGAAAGGGCCTAATCGTTTGAGAGCGATCTTATCCAAACAACCTTTGGGCACAGTTTACGAGTACAATAAATGCACAGAAACAAAAAATGACTGGATAGAGGAAACACCATGCCGTCTTATCGCTTAAGAGCGGTCTCTTGCAGACAACATTTGGGTAGCGGAGACAATAAAATTATAGAATATGCAGCAGGTACCGTTCAGATTCAGATTACACCAGCTGCTGAATTGAATTTGACGTTTCCTGCAGTAATGCAGTCGACTGCATTACTGCTGCAGTGTCACAGCCGACATTGCAACCGAATGCATTTCTGTTGTACCTACCTAAATGTTAAAAATCCGGGCAGCAACATCAATTTTCACGTTCAAAATTAAACTTTCGTGAGACATATTTTAAATTGCTTAGACGTCAACGGTTACAACGAGCGACGAGGCGGGCGGCGCGCTCAGTGCACGAAGTGCAGCCGCCGCGAGCACTGAGGAAGGACCCCCGACGGGCCCGAAACATGTCGCCAATAGCGACTAAAAATTCAAGTGAGTCAAACTGTTATGTTGTCGTGTAAACAATTTTCACGTTTTCGGAAGCAACGCAGTCGGCAGTAATGACGCGCTGCAATACTGCTGCAGTAATGCTGTCGACT
This sequence comes from Cydia fagiglandana, assembly GCF_963556715.1. Classification (NCBI taxonomy): domain Eukaryota; kingdom Metazoa; phylum Arthropoda; class Insecta; order Lepidoptera; family Tortricidae; genus Cydia; species Cydia fagiglandana. Next base: position 15,222,294 of record NC_085951.1, on the reverse strand, counting down.
GCAGTACTGATAGGAAACGTCAAATTTAATGCAGTAGCTGGTGTAATGTGATTCCAAACAGTACATGTTTTAGACTTTATTACTTTTATTAGACAGAGGGTGCCAGATAATTTTGGCGCGTTGTTATTTCGCTATGAACCTACTTATTTGGTTTATCCAACATTAAAAAGGCGTAGTTTACTTGACTTCTCTCACTGATAAAGCTTCATGTACATGCAAAGTTACATATAAAAAGCTCCATCGACTTAAATACATACCGCACCACCACCGTTGACATCCTCTGCCATCCGTTACACATTACACGTCACACACTCACAAACTCGCGTCCATACCACACAAGTCTTTGAGAATTCCAATCACATTCGAATTTCAAAAAATGCCGTTAAAACGATGTGTTTTTGTTTATATTTGGAACGCGAGACGTCTGGTCTCTCTTTAAGTTGGGTATAGACTGATGCGCGCGCCGGTACGTTGCCATGGCAACGCGGTACGGTACTAAATGGCGTGGCCTTGTTTTTTTTAAGCTTCAAGCGATAAACGAGACTGAAAAAGTTGCGAGGTGAGTTATGTAAGTGATATTGAAGGGTAAAAGGATTTCCGTCGGTGAAAATTGTAGACAGGTGTGGGTTGAGACTTGTTTTTAATGTATTGGCAATGAGATCACCTGTGAATGTGAAGTATACTTAACTCGACTCGACCTGTGCGTTTCTCCAGAAAACTTCTTACTTCACACAGCTAAAATGTGGAATAAACTGTCGCCCACGACCGATAAGACTTGAAACCTCCAAGAAAAGAGCGTACTCCCATCTCAAAAGCCTGAGATGCACTTGCAACCCCTTTGGTGTTGAAGGTGTCCATGGGTGCCGGTTATTGATTACCATCAGATGATTTGTATGCTCGTTTCCCTCTTTTATCCTAAAAAAATATGGTTGTCTGTAAAGTCGGTTTACGGGCGATAATTTTGCGTGATAACGTCATAAGAAAACATTACCATTACATTACGTAACGTTACCATGGAGATCTGTCCACAACGTTACCGTGGAGATCTGTCCACAACGTGACACTTTTTCGTGCATGCTACCGGTGTTCGTCGATTTATAAGACGTTATCAGGTCAAAATAAATAAAGACGCCTTTGAACCAAACTAAGAGAGAGAAAAATCACCTGACGAATAAAAAATAAATACCTGTTGCAAATCTTGAAGACGTCTATAAAACGTCATCATACGAAGAGAAAGAATTTATTTCCTCGTCCATTTTCATTCGTTCACGAGCGTGTTGATAATTTCATTCGGCTTCCGGTTTCCATTCACTGTCCAACTTTTGATAGGATGCAGAATCGAGGACCAAAATAAACATGATGACCTAATTTATATATTATGGAGCACGATTCAGAATCATCAATTTGTTATGATTTTGAACTGGTTTTGATATAACCTTGTACACTTGAAGATCGCTGATGCTGAGGGCCTACCGCGAACCACGTTCGACGTATTGCCTCCCTGTCACACTTACCTACGAATTTACAAGTGCGGCAGGGAGGCAACAAGTCAAACGTGGTTCTCGGTAGACCCTCACGGCGCGATTCGGGAAACGAATTAGAGATTCACTAGATAGAAATAGTAAAGATATGTGACGTTCCACGGCAAAAGATACCTTATGGCGGTTGGCGCTTACGCTGTTATTCACGCCGCTTCAATATTATTGTGGCCGCCATAAGGTACCTTTTGCCATGGAACGTCACATATCTTTACTATTTCATATCTAGTGAATCTCTAATTCATTTCCCGAATCGCGCCGTCTGTAAGGATGCTGCAGTCGCCATCGGAACGTCACTTTAAGTTGCTTTAAGTCATAATTCAATTAAACAGATTTAATTCAAAGAGATAATCAATTAATTCGATTAAATGACAGTCGGATAATTGTCTCAATTTTCAGACAAAAGGCTGTCGCCAGGTGCCCTACTTCCAAAGTAACCAAAAAGGTACCTTCCAAAACATCTTAAGTACGTACTCATTGCTTTAACACTTAAGTTGTTTTTAAATTAACGAAACACGAAGAGATCCTTTCTTCCAAAATGTCGTAAGTGTATACTTAGCTCTTTGTCACATACGAATGCGAGACACAATTGGTATTTTCATTCTTTCAAAATGTCGTAAGTATACTTAACGCTTTGTTACTTAAGCTGTTTTTGAATTCATGCGACATAGAGCATATCCTTTCTTTAGTTGCTGTAAACACAACTCTAATAGCAATGCGTAGAGTCGAAATTAGAATGTATCTGAGCAGGAGAGAGCAGAAGGATTGTTAATGGAATCAGCCGGCCTAGCCAAGGTTACAATCGCTATCGCTTCGACAACGAAAACCATTATGTCTCTCTATCACTCTTCCATATTAGCGCGACAGTGACAGTTGCGTTTCGATCGCTACGGAGCGTAAGCGATCGGCATCTTGGCTACGCGGCCAGGTGATTTAGAATTTAATGAGAATAGACATTTCTGTCCGTTGTTTAAGTGCTACCGGTTTATATTATTATCTATATGTGGCTTTCCATCAGAGAAGGATCCTTATGCTTCAAGTGCAATATGGACCTTTTTATCAGAATGTCTGCTGGAATTTCAGATGGAAAGAACCGAACAGGCCTATTCGGATTTCGAGATAATAACAAGATCTAGAGACGATTTAGAGATCAACTAGATCTACATTAGATATCGACTAGATGTGACTTGGATATCTAAGTCATCAACTAGTCGAAATCGTTCAAGAGGACCTCCAGAATCGCGGAAACGTCAAATTTTACATATCTATCTTACGAATATCTTTAAATTATCCATATCGTAACTTGTTGAAGTCTAGTAGAAATCTAATTCATTTTCCGAATCGAGCCGTTATTGTACTTGAAGTATAAAGACCCTTCTGTGATGGAAAGCCACATTTATGTGTGACTGTAGCGCTGCTCTTGCTATAGAATAAAATACATTAGTTAGATATTAGAGAGTTCTCTCAAATGGTCTCTATCCACTCACTTGCTTGATATTTTTCAGTGACCTCTATTATTATAATAAAATAAGGGTGACAGCTGGTAGCTACAGTTACCAAAAGCAAGTGAGTGGCTATATATATCAGATGTAGTGCATAATTATTTTCCATCGTATTTTCACGGAAACATACGAACGTGCCTTGCTGTTTCAATCAGTCTCGGTACAAACAGTACTGAGGTTGACTCAAGTAGAATGACAAACACGAACGTTTCTGAGGAAATACGAAGGAAAACAATTATGCATTACATCTGTATATTAGGTATATTATTTTTCACCACACCAGCTCGGAAAGGCTTACTTTGCACTTCAAAAACTGATAGCAAAGTTGCATTTTATTCACATGTGAGGCAAAGTAATCAAATGCAAATTTTGAGTTGTTTTCTTATGTTTGCTGGTAAAATTGACTTTTAAATGATGATTTTGAATGATAAATATTTAATAACATTCATTTGTATTTCATTTGGTTTGATTTTGTTTGATATTTTACATTTAATATTTGCTTCGGGTTGGTGTGGTGAAAAATTTTGTGTTTCACTCGGGGGCAAATTTTGTTTAACCTTCGTGCTTTGACACCCTCGCAACGCTCAAGATTCCATTTTTCGAACCACTTGCTACGCTCGTGGTTCAATTTTGGGATCTTTCGCTTGCTCGGGTATCAATATTAGCACGAGCGGTTAAACAACAATTTTGCCCCCTTGTAAAACAAATAACTATTCCTAGTCATGCGTTATCTTCGATTTTAGTCCCCGCACCAGAATGTTTGCAAATAGTTATGTAACACATATTAATTAATTCATTGTATGTAAAAACACGCAAGTAAGTATAACGGGTTAGCACTGATTGACTAGCACGTTATCTTTTCGCGGATTAGCAATACTTTACTTTTTTTATTTAGCAATATTGTAGTTTTAATTAATAGTTAACACTCTTCTTGTTTTCTTGGCTTAAGGTGCAAAGTAATTGTTTTAATTAAACGCCTTAACTTTTACACGAGCAATATTTCGAATTGATTACAATACTGACTTGCTAAGCAAGAATAGCCCTATTCGAACTTTAAGATACGTCAATCAATAGATCTAGAAACGATATTATTCGTTTTTGTTTGAAGAAACGTCACATTTGACACTGACACACCTAATCCATCGTTTCTAGATCTATTTATTGAAGTATCTTATTTAAAGCTCGAATCGGGCAGTAAGAGTAGAGGTCTATTATCCAATATTCCGTGTTTTTTCTAAAGATAGACCAAGAAAAGTTTACAAGGGTTTTGATAGCAACACGCAGTGCAAGTGTTATTTATACGTCAAAACTTCATAGAAGTTTGACGTCTAAAATAACACTTGCACTGTGTGTGCTATCGAAATCGTTGCAGATTTATTTTGATCTAACTCTTTAATTATGTTAATAGCGATCAAATGTTCTTTTTAAATTCAAGTAAGTCACCCTCAACGCCCATTGAGTAATTTTAAAAAGAGAAAACCTTCAAATACCTTGAACCATGAAATTTTTGATTTTTGATTTTACCAACTAAAGGCTTGTGATAAGGCAAAAATCACAAAGGAAAGTTTGAGCAGGCACCATTTGCAATTTCCTCACAATGTTTAATGTTTATGGTAGAGAATGCCTTAAGGCATTAAGTCCGCCATTTGTACCTTCATGTTGTGCAATAAAGATTAAAATAAATAAATGTTTTCATTCACCGACTGTTTCCCTGCACAGATTAACCCTCTAAAGCCCAAGGTCCTAACTATAGTAATTATCCAGTTCGATGAAATTTAAATCATATTCAATTGTAATAGAGTTCCTTTTCTTCTTTCTACATTTTAGGTTCAATTTTCAGTAGCAAATTTTGGATTTTACATTCATATGGCTGGGTCGGAGGGGATTATGACGACGTTCACATGTATTGTTCGCGACATAGGGTCGGTTGCACCAAACTGTTCGTATCATTAAAGAGTTCGCTAAATTTGTATGTATGGAAAGTTTCATAGTGGCGCGCCGGGACGCGCCGGCTGACGTTGATCAGTCTGTCAAATGTGGTTGGTGCAACTGGCCCATAGTTTGGTAAATAATGTAACAAATGCGGTATATTTCCGATCAAAGCGGGTGTATTGATAATAGATAACCGTTAGGGCAGCCTTGACCGCCGCTACGTATACACAAACGAGGTATACTTAGATCACTTACCTACTAAATTAGATGAAGCAGAACATTATTATACAAAAAATCCAGGACATAGGCTGCCTTTCCACTAAGGCTGAGAGGAATCAATTTATAGCATTAGTGTAATAATTATTGTTTTTTCTTTCTGTTATGATGTGTTTAAAATTATATTGTGTGTCATTGCAGCTGTCAAATAAATGATTTATCTATCTATCTATCTATCTATCATTAGTTGTAAACCACATCTCTCCGCCACAGAATAAATAATAGTACAAAAGACTCTCTAACAAAACGCGTCTGTTATGATCAGCACAGATATGGCCGCTAGGTGGCGACAGCGCCACGCGCGGCTTATGGTTTTCCCCAAAATTGGTGTGGAACGGATGTACTTTTAGCTACCTGTAGCAAAGCGACGAAATCGCGGAGTGAACCACGCCTGTCTCCGCTTTGATGGATTACCAATATTTGTAGATTTCTCTCACCTTTGCTCATCTCTGCCTCAGTAGTAAGGCAGTCCGATGCTCCAGAAAATAATATGTAGTCAAACAGTCAAGGTGTCAAATAGTTATTTTTTTATACCACCTTAGCCTATGGACGCCTGCCACTCTAGAGGTGTCACAGGCGCGTCGTCGACGCTTTAAAAGCCTGTACTCTCCTTTTTTGTAGCTCTGGACAAAACCTCGGCAGGGAGCTCATTCCACATCCATAGCTTCTTTTTTTTTTGTTTCGATCAAGCATTGTTTGCGAAAGGTATTTTTTTACAAGTTTTATTCTGTTATTAAATGGATACTAAACTTGTCCTAATTTTCAAATGTGTGACGTTATCTATGAAAAGGGACCTTATTGTCGATGGCGCTTACGCCATTATTAACGATGCTCCGATATAAATACAATGCCACGCGACGCTGAGCGGCGTAAGCGCCATCGACAATAAGGTCCCTTTTCATAGATAATGCCCCATGTTATGTTTAGTTATTGCAAGAAATTACGTTTGTTATGTAAACATGTGTTTGTCATTGTAAGTGATTGTGTAAATTATCTTATTATAAGAAATAACTGAAATAGGTATATTTTTAAAATCTGAAACGGAGTCTAAAGCACGTAGTCTGTGAAGTGAAGCGATTGCTTGGTAAAGTGATATAGATGGCTCGTGGTGTCACTTAGATGGAAATCACTTACATAATATCATATACTTTACTTGAATTGAATTGAATTGAATATAGAGTATATTCATTCTCTACATATACTATAGGTACCAAATTTCAGCTAAATGGTTTAGCGGCTTCAGCATTAAGAGGTAACAGACAGATAGACAGATTTACTTTCGCATTTATATTAGTAGGAAGAAAAAGAGTAGGTAGTCTACAAAGAAGCTTCTATAATATGATACCTTACACGCCAGATTAAGTTCTTTAGGGTTCCGTATTAAGATAAAGACATAAAGATTCCGTCCAAAATGGGGATAAAACAAGCGTCTTATTTTATTATTTTTGTTGTATCTCGATAACAATAACTACTTATAGGAAAATGTATTTACAAACCCCAATAAAAACACAGTGAACTAGACGAAATAAAAACTTGAAATGCTCTAATGAGACTGAACGCATAACCGACGAATCCAATTCGCACTTGGCGAGTTTTTTTGTCATTCGTCATTCGTCATTGCCACTGCACGGCCTCAGTCACGGGGTGACGTCATTCGTCACGGATCCTCATTAAAAAAGTATTAATTGTTTTGTTTTGTGCATCATTTATCAACTGCTTGCATCATAATGAGTGTAATTGACAGACTAGAATATTTCTATCTGTCTCTTAATTAAAAATATGGTATTTTCTACTATGATTCATAAAAGGAAAGCATACCTTATAATCGATTTCGATTTACAAGTAGCAGCCGTAAGCACAATCGTAATAGGACAAACCTCGTAATCTCTAGAACAGTCCGGAAATTTGGTATGTAACCATTGTATATTAATTAAGGCCTTCTTTCTCATTTCCACACCATTTGACATTTGGGTAACTCGAGGAACCGCCTCTTGGAGAAATTGGCGTTTTTGCTCTGAATCTACGTTCGCTATGAAAATAAAATAAAATATGGTGTAACGCAACATTGAAGCTTATTAAATGCCAATTAAAAAAGTACTAGGTATAAACGGGATGAGCTGAAAGCCACCACCACCAGCGGCTATTAGGTATTACAGAAATAGTGTCCTTCGCTGCCCGTTGTGCACACTAACGTGTGTGCACTAACATTATTATTAACACGGGTCATTGTTAATAAGATCGGCTACGCAATCCACGCGCGGGCATACAAACGTCTTCAGCAGCGGAGAAAGCTGTGCATTTTGGACGTGGTAACGATGAAAAACGGCTCGATTCGGGAAATGAATTAGAGACTCACTAGATATGAAATAGTGAAGATATGTGACGTTCCACGAAAAAGGTAAGTACCTTATGACGGCCGACGCTTACGTCGCATAGCGCCGCAATAATATTGGAGCGGCGTTAATAATAGCGTAAGCGCCAATCGCCATAAAGTACCTTTACCCGTGGGACGTCACATATATTTACTATATCGTATCTAGTTAATCTCTAATTCATTTCACAAATCGCGCCGTAAATCGATGAACAACGGTAGCATGCACGAAATGTCACGTTGTGGACAGATGTCGATGGTAACTTTGTGGACAGATCTCCATGGTAGCGTTACGTAATGTTATCTTATGATGTTATCACGCAAAATTATCGTCCGTAAACCGACTTTACAGACAACCATATTTCACAGCTTCTAGGGACTCTAGGCCTGAGTATATATATGGTTATTTACTATCTATAGGTACCTACCTAAATATTAGAGTTGTCTGTCGGTCTTTGCACGGCCGTATAACGAGTGTATTTCTATCCATCCCCGCCGGGTACAGATGGGAATAGGCGCTACATACAAAATAAAATAATTCAAATCATTCCCCTTTGTGCCCCCTTGTATGGCCGTGGGCGGGCAAAGATGGGAATACACCGTGTAACGATAGATGTGAATACGTTAATAGAGTTAGACCAAGACAAGTCTGCAACGAGATAGCACACGCAGTGCAAGTGTTATTTGAAACGTCAAACTTCTATGAAATTATGACGTATAAATAACACTTGAACTGCGTGTGCTATCAAAACGTTGCAGACTTTGGTCTAACTTACACATAGAAAATATATTACTTTGTCTGCCACAGCACGAGTCTGGCACGCTCAATGTTCGTAGATATGTCGGCGGCCGATCGTAAGATCAGGCAGATCGTAATGTTCCTGTGTAATGTTTTGACGATAGTCATATTAAACCAATATATAGGTAAGATAGGGTAGTTAGGTTGCTTCAGATGCCCGAAGGGCAAACTGCTCAGAAATAGGAGCGCGCGGGGCTCCGTCGACTCAGGGAGCGAGTCAAAGATTTTCACGTTTTACGATATGCCTAGGAATTGCAGGATATGCCTAATCTTACGATCGGCCGCCGACAGATATAAATCGATCTTTACTTCGCGCCACAAGATAGACCTTGAACTTATTAAGGATATAATAATAAACCAAACTCAGACAAAGAATCTAAAAGGACATCCTGCAAGTCCCACGCGTTACTCACGGTACTGACTCATTCATTAAAAGCCCACTCGATAAAGGCAACAACGCCAAATAGTAACATTCGTACTGCGAAGAGAAACGGCCTAATTTATAGTGTATTGATAAAAACTGCGGGTTTTTTTTTACTTTTTATCGCAATTGTAAAGTAATTGGTTTTAGTTAAATCGGTGCCTTTGTGGTCAGTGCACGTGAACAAGATGTTTTTTAAATTGTTTTTGTTGATGGTGAGTTTTTGTTTTAATTTGTTAGGGTGTTGTTTCTATTCAGAATTAGTGAGAAGTTTTTAATTCACCTTTCTTCTTTACTTTTTAATCTCGTTAGGAAATATGGAAATTCCTGTGAAGTTATGTATGTTTTAATTTTAAGTAATTTGTGGTATTATAAACTTTTATTAACATATCCTAATACAGGTATGTTTAAGTGTAATTTTTCACTGGAGGTTTTAATGCTATAAATTGATTTTAAAATACATTTTTAATTTAGCCATAACTAACAGAGTAAAATTAAAATCTGATTTTTCTTCGAGTGGCAATGTAATACATACATTGTGAATTAGTAATAGTTGTCGCGTCAGTAAATGAGACATACGAATAAAAGCAAAGTATTGATGCATTACTTGCTGGTTAATTTATACTTATAAATTTATTTCATTTATTAATCAATTAAACTTACAATACATTAAAATTAAAATCCATAAAAATTAAATTAAAAATTAAAACTAATAACATATATATAACTTACAAATAACAATCTAAACTATATTATTTATACTGAAAACAAAAAGTCGTACATTTATTGTAAAACAAATGAAAGTTAATACGTTAGCGCTTACTAACTACCCTTAAAAATACACGCTGTATATTTTATGATTAGGTTCGTCTCGACCAGAAATGTGATGGCGATGATATGATGCATTGCGAGGGATGTCTTTAAGATCCAATAGAATCACTAAGAAAAACATAATTTTTAAGAAAAAAGAACCGACTTCTTTGGGGGCCGGTGAAAGATTATAGTAGATAGTACACTATGTAGAAAAGGAGGTAAAACCACCCATTTTTCTACTAGCATTTCACTTCTGTAATGGCTCCTCTACAGGATGGGCCAACGCCGGCCACTCCAAGGGACGCAGCCATGCGGTAGAAAGAGATAGCAATATTACTTGCTCCCTCTAACGCATAAATGCGACCCTTTGAGTGGCCGGCGTTGGCCCATCGTGTAGAGGAGCCATAAGGGTCGTAGTTCTAGCCTAACCTAACCCACTTCTCAGATAGCAGTTCGGTTCTGTGAGGATCGCAGTTCGAACCTAATCAAACCCACTTTTCAAGTAGCATTCCGTTTCTGTAAGGCTCGCAGTTTCAACCTAACCTAACCCTTGTTCGGTTCTGTGAGGATCGCAGTTCAAACCTAACCTAACCCACTTAATGGCGCATGCGGTGCGGTGTACGGGGGTTTAAGCGGGAGGGGTTAGTAAGATAGGCATCATCATACTTTATACCTACATTTTATGGTAGGTAATCATAGTGGTTTATTTAGTTAAGGTATCATAGTGGTTTTCCGGGCTAAGGTCCGGGTCCGAGTCCGGGTCCGAGTCCGAGTCCGAGTCCGAGTCCGAGTCCGAGTCCGAGTCCGGGTCCGAGTCCGGGTCCGAGTCCGGGTCCGAGTCAGGATCCGAGTCCGGGTCCGAGTCCGGGTCCGAATCTGGATCCGAGTCCAGGTCCGGGTCCGGGTATGAGTCCGAGTCCGGGTCCCGGTCCAAGTCAAAATCGAAATTCGTAATCACCAGACGTGTACCATGCGTCGTTGAAGAGTTCTGTTCTGGTCATCATCAGCAGTTCCACTTCATCAAATGTGACAGTTTTTAATGTAAATGCTTGATTTTATGATGAAAATACAGAAAATTCTATACGTATGCCTTTAAGATTTGAGGAGTTCCCTCGATTCCTTATGGATCCCATCATCAGAACTCGAGCTTGTCAAAAGTGTGGCTTAAAAACTTAACTTGCTTAACGAACATAACGAAGAGGAAAAATCGCCAAACGTGAACTATGCGTCGTTGAAGAGTTCTGTTCTGATCATCATCAGCAGTTCCACTTCATCAAATGCGACAGTTTTTAATGAAAATGCTTGATTTTCTGATGTAAATACAAAAGTCTCTATACGCATGCCTTTAAGATTTGAGGAGTTCCCTTGATTCCTCATGGATCCCATCATCAGAACTCGAGCTTGACAAAAATGTGGCTTAAAAACTTAACTTGCTTAACAAACATAACGAAGAGGACAAATCGCCAACCGTGAACTATGCGTCGTTGAAGAGTTCCGTTCTGATCATCATCAGCAGTTCCACTTCATCAAATGTCACTTTTTTGGATGTATATGCTTGATTCGTTGATAAAAAACCAAAAATCACTATGTGTATGCCTTTAAGATTTGAGGAGTTCCCTCGATTCCTCATGGATCCCATCATCAGAACTGAGTTTTGACAAAAACGGGACCAATCTGTATGCATATACATTCAATCAAAAAAAGAATTTTCAAAATCGGTCCAGTAATGACGGAGTTATGGAGTAACAAACATAAAAAAAAATAAAAAATAAAAAATAAATAAAAAAAAACATACAACCGAATTGATAACCTCCTTCTTTGAGATTTGGAAGTCGGTTAAAAATAGAGTGGTTTTATTGGTTCTTATTAGAGATGCACCGGATATCCGGTTACTATCCAGTATCCGGCCTATCCGGCCATTATTTTACTATCCGGCCAGATACCGATAGTAACCTACTATCCGGCCGGATACCGGATAGTAACATTGCTTGATTTTGGAGTAAACAAATTGGATTTAAGAATCAGACACGGTCATAATCGTACTTGTTTACTATTTTAACACAATTTAAACATTCCACTGGCTTGCACACGCACGCATTTCGAACATAGAAATGTGTCCGCGTGAACGTTCACTAGGAAACAGGTCAAACCTACAAAATGCGCACCTGAGTAACCGAAATGTAGGTATAGTTCCGCCGGCTGAATATTCGGCGGCCGGATACCGGATATTCGGCCAGACCATCGGTATCCGGCCAAACAACTATCCGTTGCATCTCTAGTTCTTATCAAACACATCCCTCGCGACGCATCCTCGCACATCTCTGGAGGAAACGCAGTCTAAGTCAATTGTCTAGGTATTTCTATAACCTACTATATTATAATATTTCAAAACTAGTGACGCGCCCCGACTTCGCACGGGTTGTTACACAAACCTAAACCTTCCTCAAGAATCACTAATGATAGATGAAAACCGCATGAAAAAATCCGTTCAGTAGGTTTTGAGTTTATCGCGAACATACATACACACAGACAGACGTGGTGGGGGACTATGTTTTGGTGTAGTGATAACACATAGGTACCTACAAACTTATAGGTTAACTTACTTTCAGTAACAACTATTGACGGTGTTTTAAAATAGCCACATTCTCCTTAGTTCCATTGTGTGTTTTTTTGTGTTTATTTCTATCAAATGCCTAGTAAAATATCAATTCAATTCTAAAGAAACTTAATGCTTTTTTAAGGTTCCGTACCCAAAGGTTAAAAACGGGACCCTATTACCAAAACTCCACTGTCCATCTGTCACCAGGCTGTATCTCATGAATCGTGATAGCTAGACAGTTGAAAAATTCAGAGATGATGTATTTCTGTTGCCGCTATAACAACAAATACTAAAAAGTTCGTTACGGAACCCTCGGTGAACGAGTCCGAAAAATATTGAAGCACTTATATTAGGATTTTCTATAATGTACAGTAAATAATTATTTTTTTGAAACGCCTTCTTTGTTTTCTATTTCCCAGTAACGTTTTGTAATTAAAATGAAAAAAGTGTAAGTCACTAGTTACCTATGCAGGATGTTTTAATTATTAATCACACAGGTTTAAATAACATTTAAAGTAAGTATAAATCTATAAAAAATATATAGGTATGATAATTAATTTGTTTTATTTCCAGATTTTTGTGACAAAAGTATCTTCAACGGTTGTTGCAGAACAAGATTACTACAAATATGACGAATACGACGATTACGAATACGACGATCCCACATTAGATACAGTACGAAACACACCAACAGACAAAACAACATATAAAACTGAAGCCACTCCGTACAAACATGCAAAAGGCGAACCAGATGAAATTTCGACGGTTAAATGGTTAAAACAACTTGTACGTGAAGATCCTGTAAATAATAAGGCTTTATCAAATGTTGATAAAGCTACTGGTGATGAAGAAGATGTAACATATATTCTTACAGATAAACCTCCTATAGATGATAAACCTGGTTATGAAGTTACAGAAATTGTTGATGATATACCAAACATTGTAACTTATAAGCCTATAGTAACTAATTTCACTATTAGATTACCTTTGAATAATGCCACAAGTATCAATGGAAATAATATTGGAAATAGTAACGAAAATAAGAAGAATAAAGGAAATGTCCCAAGAAAGAGCTCAATAAACATATTCCATGTAAATGCTGAATTTGATGATGATAGAGAAAAGAAACCTGTAATTCAAAATATAAACATTCATAAAATACCTTTCGGTATTTTCAAAGTGAAGGATCATGTAGATAGAATTAAAGATAATGTTGTAAATTATGTGCATAGTACTGATACTGAATGTTGTGATGAACCAAATGAAGGACATTATTTACCAAACATACTGGCGGCTCCTGGGAACTTTTTACGAAGATTAAGGGAGAAAGGATCTACTTTTTACCATAAGTTTTTTAGCTAATTTGTGTGATAAATCAGTTATAAAATACATAAATGATATGAAACGGTTTGTTCAATTTATTTAAAGTCGTAACTCTTCCACAAAAGGACAAAATAATAATTAATGATGTGTCTTTAATTTCGTTAAAATCACCTTTGGTTAGTAATATTTTATATTGGTTTTTTAGCGATTAATCACGCGACAATACGAAGTAACCCACTTTATATAAAAATAAAAAATTTAAAGCTCACAATTTTCTAAATTTTGTACCTGTTATTATTACTTTTTTAATGTTAATTTCACTTACTTGAATGTATGTCACATATTCCTATGCCCTCATTCCGAACACATTAACAAAAGCAAATAAGAGTTCGCATACAGTAAGTAAATTTCGGAGGCAATTTCTCTCGCTTCGTACATGCACGGAATATTAAGTAATGTAAGAAAATATGTTTACACATTTCTATTGATTTCTTGACAATTCTAGAGTTTTTTATTTATTTTGGAGTTAAGAGTAAGTAGAGTGATAAAAGCATAACGCTGAACGCTTACATACTTAGTTGTGTTACCTATATTAATGTGTTAAAGTATTTTGAATACAACTCGTCGTATTTTGACGACCGGTCTGGCCTAGTGGGTAGTGACCCTGCCTGCTAAGCCGATAGTCCTGGGTTCGAATCCCAGTAAGGGCATTTATTTTTGTGATGACACAGATATTTGTTCCTGAGTCATGGGTGTTTTCTATGTATATAAGTATGTATTTATCAATATAAGTATTTATATCGTCCCCTAGTACCCATAGTACAAGCTTTGCTTAGTGTGGGGCTAGGTTGATCTGTGTAAGATGTCCCCAATATTTTTATTATTTATATTTATATATAGTACTACAATTAAGAGACAATTTGCCTATGTTAATAAAATTAATGTTCAAACATTTATCACAGTATAGCTAGAAATAGTACTAAGTGGGCCGATTATTATTTTGATGACTAATTTTTTGAAGAGCTCTATTCTGAGCGGAAAAATACGAAATAAAAACAAGTCTTTGCGTTGAGTTTCAAATCCATAACCCAGGAATAAATAAATATAGGTGATAAACACATATAAATGCCCTTACCAGGATTCGAACCTGAACATCCTGCTTCGTAGGCTAGGCTTCACTACTGGCTAGGCTAGGAGGCAGTTAGGTGTCGGCAAGTAAAGCATTTAGTAATACATGTTAATTATAAGATGTAATGTTTTGAAAGATGTGTCCCGCCGAGTTTCTTGCCGGTGCCATATTGAGATACCCTCCTCCATTGAGGGGGGATTTAAATCTTCTCGAGGCAAAAGTGTAGGGTTAGAGCCGGTGTAGCTTTATTTGACGTTCATAAGCGCATTATAATATGCCTACTCGAATAAAAAACTATCTTTTTCTTTGTAGGTATACATGGAATATCACGCACAGGATTAAATACAATGTTTTCAAATCAGTTTTAAATTATTTAAGAACGCGTATGGGTCAATTTTTACGTTTAGGTACAACCTACCGGTCGATGGTCGCGATTGTCCTGATTGGGGAATTATATAGAGTTGTTACATCAAGTTTTAGTATCTGTTGTTCATCAACTGTGAAAATTTCAACTGTCCAGCTACGAGTATCATGGTTCATGAAATACACTAGCCTATAGTGACCGATAGACAGACGGAGAGTGGAGACATATAGGGATAATGCAGACATCAGCACTACTTTGACAAAACCTCTTATCTCACACTGCTACTCAAAGTTGAAAGGCAGTAACTCTGCATGCATTCCACCATTTTTTTCTTTACATATATAGATTGACAGAACAAGATACGAGTTGTATTCAAAGTGGTGCCGATATAAAATTGTAAGTACAAAAGACGAACTTTTGCGTATGAGGGACCATTTCTATACTAATTAACCTTAAAAGTTATTAAAATTTTGTTAAGGAAAAATTAAGTACATTTATTTTATTTTATATATATTCCACTTAGAATTAGCTGTTTAGACTTAGCAAACCTTATCAAATATGTCTTATAAAAACTACACTTAGTCAAAATCGATTATTAGGATCGATAGTTGGTGGTATTATCCACTCTCGATCACCTTTCTCCTAACGGCGGGGTCAGTATCCTCGGAGGCTGCAGTGCCGCGGCGCCTTCGGACCGACGCGCGCGCATACACACTGAGATCGATACATTCTGGTAAGTTATCATATATTGATGTTTTTGTTGGAAATCATGTCGTATTATCGGTGAGATAAAGCTTGAATTTGAATAGCAAAATACCGACAACATACTTTGTCTAAAATTTTTACTGCGGAATATTGTTGACAATTTTAACAAACGTTTGCGTTTGTGTATCAGAGCTATAGGAATATTTGAAGATGTTGCGTTTTGTTTTAGTTAAATGATTGTAGTTTAAATTTTTAATAACATTTTTTGAAAAACGTGTAAGTAGAAAAATATAAGTACCTAAAATATGATTGTCAACGTATGCCACGTTTGCATGTATAGATATATTATACTCGTCAAAATCGAATGGTCCGAATTAGGTCGAAGTTTTTGGCTATACTCTGTTTTTATCGACATGTTCGACATATTACGGTATGTTCTAGATCTAAGGTTCTGCCCTTGAACATTATGTCGTATTCTTTGTGAAATAAGACATAAAGATGATTGTCTGATCTTTTGTTGTGTTAATATTTTAAGTTATGTTTTTGAGCATGAAACGGATCGACATTTTTTTAAGTAAGTTCACAAATCTAAGAAGTTGGAAAAATTATTTTATTGTTAATACACTTATTGCTTACAATTAAGCATCAATGCACAGAAAAGATGTGACCCGTAGATCCGTTTGTGTAATTAAATATGTGTACAAAAAGCGAGAGTTTAAAAGCTAAGATGTGGATAGGATAATCATCAAAATCTCGTCCGAATCGGTTCTAAGTTTTTGAGTTTATACACTTATCGTTTTGATCGACACACATGGTAATTTATATTTTATTACGAATTATAAATACAAACATTATGTAAGGCAAGGTACAGTTAACTGCAATAATATGTTACACAAGGAAGGCCGCAAAAATATCTGACACGATCTTATTTGGAGCGCAATAAGAGCGCGTTACATATTTCCCTCGGCCCTCGGCCCTCGTTTTTTAACATAATAATATTATTGCAGGTGACTGTACTCTCGCTGTTAGTTTTATCTTATTGTTTTGTTTATGTATTGATTATGAATTGGAATATCTGAGGGATTTTGAGGAAGACTTAGGTGAATACTTTGTTAAGATTTTGTGTAAAAAGTTAATAATCTGAGTTTTATCCGAATTGTTGGTATCGGCTTTAAGTTTTTGGAGCACAGTATTAAATTAATTAAAGCTAAGGTACATATCATGTTCTAATGTAATATAATATGACATTAAGCAGGTATATTAACCGCCAAGGATAGTAGGTATCTTTATTGGTTTGTCGATGTACGATTGTGATTTAATATGAATGAAGAATTATAATAAATTGTAATTTAATTTCAACATAGACCTAAAATGTAACTTAGATCTAAACTACATTCAGGTACTTTCTCCCCCATTCGCCCACGCAGCCTAAATATCTAGGTCTCAAACTAAGCCCTTTCTCGAACCTAACCAGTTTATTAGCATTCTAGGCTGACCCATATCCGACTTTGTCTAGTGCCAGATATAGATACCGTTATTAAGTGACCTAGGTTTCGATCTAGTGCATATTTTATGCATTTTGGCTTTAATTGTAAGAAATGGTATTTGTAGTTCGTATGTACGAGAAAATAAGGAATTGATTAACGAAGTGTATTTACCTACAGTGAGCATCAAATACAGCATGGCTTATTAAAAAAAACACTATCATTTCATTATAGATTTCTTAAATAAACGTTTGCGTTTGTATAGCAAAAGTACAGGAGTAATTTTTGAATATAATTTGTTTTGTTTGAGTTTAATGACTGTACTTAGTTTTAATTATGTCATTTTGTAAAAGATGTAAGGAAGAAATATACTCCAAAAAAAATTTTGGACGACCCTGTAATGCCATTGCCCATTAATTCATGAGCCTACATTTTAAAGTCAACAATACACATGCACACAACATCATAACACTCATAACTAAGCCACGTGATTAAAAAACCGGACAAGGGCGAGTCAGAATCGCCCACCGAGGGTTCCGTACTGTTTTACTATTTGTTGTTATAGCGGCAACAGAAATACATCATCTGTGAAAAATTCAACAGTCTAGCTATCACGGTTCATGAGATACAGCCTGGTGATAGACAGACAGACAGACGGTGGAGTCTTAGTAATATGGGGGCCGATTTTTGAAATTCTACCACTCGATTTCGTGTATTTCGTTAAATGATATCTCCACTACTAGGCGTTTAAATTCTACTAATAGAATTGAAATCGAGTGGTCATACCACTAGATTCCAAATTTCGATAGCTCGTATTTCAAAAATTACCATTTCGGCGTTTTCCACCGATTTTCGAGTGACGAAATCGAGTGATCGAAATTCAAAAATCGGCCCCATGGTCCCGTTTTCACCGTTTGAGTACGGAATCCTAAAAACGAAACGTAACTCGACTAAAAAATATTACAACTGCCTATAAATCATTTGTAGTATGAAGATTTACGAAATAAATTTACCAACTCTCAAACTTTATTCAAGTTTACTAAAGTTGTACCTAAGTCAATACCTCGAATGCTCTCGATCGTTAGTTATTAATCAAAGATACCTAAGGTCATTGACCCCGGGTTGAACGGTCGCAGTTTACGAGTTATAAACAAAAGCTGCCCAACCTGTATGTGACGTCACGTTAGCCTGAATATTTGGCTAAACTGTTGTCATTTAGGGTTCGTACCAAGTTTGCACCGATACAAGGAAAATGCTAACTATAAGTCATTACAAATCAGAGATATGAACGCGAATTATTAAATATTTATCATTGAAAATCATCACTCAAAAGTCAATTCTACAAGACAACTAAAAAAAAACTCAATATCTTCATCAGATTACTTTTCCACTCTTGTGGGTAAAATGCAACTTTCTCATCCGTTTTTAAAAATAAAAGATAAAGATAAAAGATTTTTATTCGTGACGATCACAAAACATGTACAGACAACAACAGCAAGAACAGAAAAGAACAATAAGTGTGCATCACGAAATGGACCCAACTCAGCATAATGCTAGCTATAAAGCCAGCGCTGGTCTTCCGTAGGGCCCATTCGGTGATGCCACGACAGATAACACAAAAAGATACATATTTAAAACATTGCAAAAGATACACAGAAAAAAAAAAAAGCATAAATAATATTTTTGAAGCATAAATAGAGGCTTTACGAGTGGTGTGGTGAAAAAGTCAAATTTGTCACTGAATCAGCCGTAAAAGTAAAAGGCTTCGCACGGGCTACACAAAATCTGAACAAATTATTCACTTAAGCCTTCCTCAAAATCACTATATTGATAGGTGAAAACCGCATGAAAATCCTTTCAGTAGGCAGTGTTTGAGTTTATTGCGGACATATATGCATACAGACAGACGTGGCCGACTTTGTTTTATATGGTGTAGTGATAAATTTCGATAACGATGAAAATTTTGGAGTCAAGGGCCCCAGCGAACGAAACGATAATGTACACAGAACACAGATACATCATCGTTTCGTTCTCTCACTGTCCAACTCTATCACTCACAGGTGAAAGAGAGATATTAGCATTTCGTTCGCTACGGTGCAAACGATTGGCATCTTGGTTAGGTGGTCTGATGTACTTTCGTCTCCAACGAGGTTCGCTCACATACAAGTTCACGTGGCGCCAAACTCACAGCATAAGTTTAACATGAAATGTGTAACGGCAGAGTTTCTTCAACTCAAAAGTGGATCAAAGGGGCTGCGTTAAGGATCGTATTAAGTAATTTGAACAATATTAAAACCTTACACCAGAATATACATTACACTCACACACGTATTGTGTAAAATCACGAATAGGAAGAATCTCGATTGCGTAAAAAAACAATGGTGTGGAATCACGAATGTAGTTAACTGCAGTTGTGTGGAATCCATATTGTATGGGAATCGCGAATAGGAAGGGTTGCGTTTGTGTTGTCGATCGCATAATCCATTATAGAAATAAATCCACTCAAATTGCCTTGAAACATTTACAAGTAAAAAAAGTCGTCAAATATTTTTACTTGCCTTGGAGATTTGATAAGTATGTTGCAATCTATAGTCTAGCTGCTAGACAAAGTAGACTTCTATTACTTTTAATGTTCACTATCCATATATGAACCTTTAGTCTGAAATAAATGATTTTATTCATTATTTATTTTATTTCATCATCATCATCATCATCAGGCTATAGCAGTCCACTGCTGGACATAGCCCTCCCCTAAAGAGCGCCATAGCGCCCTGTCTTCAGCTTGCCGCATCCAGCATCTGCCTGCAATCTTTCGCAGATCGTCATCCCACCTGGTCGGGAGGCGTCCTACACTACGTTTGCCAAGTCGCGGTCTCCACTCAAGAACGCGTTTACCCCAGCGGTTGTCGGTTCTTCGTGCGATATGGCCAGCCCACTGCCACTTCAACTTGCTAATTCTTTTATTTATTACAATTTAATAGCTAAAAGTTAAAAACTAGTACCAGACTTGGATATAATGGTTCTTGGAAATTCAAGATATTTCAGAAATGCGTTTTTAAATTAAAATGAGAGCGTAACTTGTGTGACTCTAGGGCCACTTGCACCATCCCACTAACTCCGGGTTAGCTGGTTAAACGGGAGTCACCATGGTTACCAGTACAATTTGCCAATGGGTTAACGGTTTAACCGCTAAACCCCGGGCTAGTGGGACGGTGCAAGTGGCGCAAAATAGTATTTTTTTATGTTTTTTTTTTCAGATTGCAACAATGATTCGTCAGGTGCCACTTCTGGCCATATGTGTGCAAGTCATCACATTCAATGTGGTAAGTCGATATTACAATTATCAGTTATCGCTGCCATGCTACTCGTATCGTGCATTTCGCTCGTACTTGTACGTATACCGGGTGTGGCCTGTAATATGAGCAAAAAATTTAACTGCAGGCTGTATTCCTCATACTGATCAACATTTGTTCAGCGACTATTAAAAATAACTTGTAGTTTGATTTTTAATACACTTTACAAATTATTCAAAGACACAATGTATTGCGAGTTTTGTTATGGTTAAGGCTTGACAAGCAACGTCAATCACAATGAAATGGCGTGGCGATGGCGTCCATTGAAGATAATATTTATTTTGTATGAAAAATAGGGAGTCTAAATACTTAATAATTTTTTAAAGTTGTTGAATAAAAGTGTCAGCGTTTGAGGAGTACAATCTATGTTTTAATTATTTGCTCGTGTTACAGGCCACACCCGGTATATATATTGGACCGAGTCGATTTACTTCTTATTTTGTTGTTTTCCAAATTAATCTCTAATTCCTCTGTCGGACTCGGAGATGAGTTTTATTAACCTTGTACCTATTATCAACTTGTCATTGAGAATCAAAACTAAAACATCGCACGCGCCAAATATGGAAACCAAACTTCGCACAGTAATTAAGTCATATAGTAAGCGTTTGGTCAGTATTAAGCAGAGTCATAATACTCATAATAAACGTAGTAGGTACACAACGCTATAAGTATGAACTCAAATATTTCGGCAACCTAAACAGCACTTGATCCTGACAAAACTCAACGTATTTAGCATAGATAACAGCTGTTTCGACACCGAAAGAGAAATGATCCCAAAGCCATTGTGAGGTGACGATAGCAATGAATATTCATTTTGTGGGTAACTTTCGTACGTGAAAGATACGATACGAGCAGAGGGAACGGTTGTGACGCTTGTAGGTCAGGGGAAATGCGGGTGGATTTAACTGATACGGGTATTCGCAATTATAAATAAGGAGTTCCTAATGTACCTATATGTAACTACATAGGTACAGATATATTACACATGTGATGGTTTAAATAAAAAAGGTTTATGGAAAAAAGAATCCGAGAGTAGGCGATTTGGAACATAATTTAGTTCAACTTAATTTATAATTAAATAAT
Organism: Cydia fagiglandana; assembly: GCF_963556715.1. Taxonomy (NCBI): domain Eukaryota; kingdom Metazoa; phylum Arthropoda; class Insecta; order Lepidoptera; family Tortricidae; genus Cydia; species Cydia fagiglandana. Next base: position 15,200,602 of record NC_085951.1, on the reverse strand, counting down.
AATAATTCAGCCTATATACGTCCCACTGCTGGGCACAGGGTCTCATGGGCCAGAGGGCTTGGGCTATAGTCACTTCACATACCCAGGTACACCTTTGAATTTCTTCGCAGAATAGATGTATTATTCTTTTGGTGGTGGTTTGTTATATTTATTTGCGTATTTATTTTTGCGGTGGGAGGGTGGGAAAATTAATTGCATGCAAAAAATACGCAAGTAAGTATAACGGGTTAGCACTGATTGCCTAGCACGTTATCTTTTTATGCGGATTAGCAAAGTAATATTTTGGTTTTAAGAATAGATGTTTGCAATGCAGGTTTCCTCACGATGTTTTCCTTCACCGAAAAACTAGTTGTAAATACGTCGTGCAGTAACCACAACACAAGCCTTATTGAGCTTACCGTGGGGCTAGATTGATCTGTGTAAAATTGTCCTAAAATATTTATTTATTTATTTTGAAATCAGATAAGTTTTATGCACAGAAGTCCCACATTATGTTATATATATATATATATTTTAGGTATTAGTTTTAGTTTTGTAGGTAGTTTTAATTTTAGGTTACTTTTTATTGTAATTTTGTTATTAATTATGTTTAATTAAAGTAGATAAGTGTGTATGTCTCTATATTTATTCACTGCTTATTTTGTGTATAAACCATTGAAATAAATGATTTTTATTTTATTTGTATGAAGCCTGGCATGAACATTTAAGCAATATCGGTACTTTGTAGCATTTTTAACCAAAACCGAACTAGCTATTCTAATCTATGAAACTCCTGAATAGGGGCTGAACAACCCTGTAGCCATACTTGATGAAAGGGTGCCTTTTGTTCTAAATGGAATTAATTTACCGCTTTGAAGGCTGGTAAAAGTTTAGTAATGTATGAGTCAAAAGTTAAACACGTAGAGGTACAGGTGTCAATGTACTTAAAAGCTACGCTTTTGCAAAGGGTAAAAACGGGACCCTATTACTAAGACTCCACTGTCCATCTGTCTGCCTGTCTGTCACTAGGCTGTATCTCATGAACCGTGATAGCTAGACAGTTGCAAATTACAATGCCACTAATTTTCCACTTTTAAATTTATCCTAAGCTTAAATTAGCATCTTTCGCCGACATTCCTGCTTGTTAAAAATTAAATATCAACAATACGGCCGATCCCAGCCCAGCCCCAGGATCGCGCAAAGTTGAGGAAGACAAGTAGGGAAGCGGACCCTGGTAAACGCCGGGATAACGCTAGGTAGAAGAATAATACCGATAGGTACTTGATACTTATTTTGTGTTTTCTTGTATGTAATGTATTGTACCGATTGTTTGTGCTTACGAATAAATCAATTCTATTCTATTCTATATAAAATCAATCAACTTGTCAGTCACTTCTACTGACCTACTCCAAACTCCAAAGAGCGAAGCCAGATGACATCGGAAAGATTCCCAAAAAGTAATTTGTCTTAATTACAAGATGTGAGGCTAACGACAGATGCAATTAAGGGCCTCCGACAAAATGGCGACTTATAATTAAGGGATTACTCACAAATGCGCACTGACAGCTAGCTCAGAAGAAATATGTCCTAACTTGTGATAAACTAGCTTGAAAGACGTTGTGACATGTTCAAACTTTACAGATTATATAGGGCAAAAATTACTCAGAATATTAAAATATTTTATGGGCAATTATGCTTCAATAGTGTATTTTTTACAATCTAGTCCTTTAACTGTTTATACAGTACATTGTTACCCTGTATAAATGGTTCGAGTTAGACCAAGAAAAGTCTGCAACGATTTGGATAGCATACGCAGTGCAAGTGTATATTCGGTCGCCGAATATTCGGCGCCTCGGCCGAGAGAGGGGCCGAATATTCGGTTTTCGTCCAAAACCACTATTCGGGTCATATCTTCTTCTTAGTCGTGCACACTTGACAGAGTGGTCGTGGTCATGTCACGGTCGAACTCTGCGCCACCACAGCTCTTGCGATCCGTCGCCATGTGGCTCTGTTTTTGGTGGAGTGGGAGCAATCGTTGTCTGAATTTCCTGTGATGGACTTAATGAGGTCTGTCCATCGTGTTGGGGAGCGGCCACGAGATCTTTTGCCCTCGACTCTCCCTTGCACCACCAAGGAGTCCTCGTTACGAGTGATGTGGCCAAAGAATTCGAGGATTCGCAATTGCACATCTACTAATATGAGAGAGGCATATCTACTGAGATGTAACGCTAACAGTTCTCTTTTAAATCTCCAGGTGCACACAGCGAAGCAGCAAGTCGCGCTCTCCGACTCGTACCTACCCGTCGCCATGCAAGTCATCGCACACCTCACCGACCAAATGGCCTACGAGGCGCGCGACGAGCCCAAAACGACGACCAGCCGACCGACCAAGTCGACCAGTCGGCCGACGGGTCGACCGATGACTACTGGCAGACCGACGGAGAGGCCAGACGCGGTGTATGTCAATACGTATCAGTTCAGCAGGCCGGGTACTAGGTGATGGTCTTCTGCTGTCTTCCTTCTTTTTTTCTCTATTTTTAATGATACGGTGAAACCTGGTTAATTGGCACCTGGATAAATGGGAAACCTCAATAATAGCAACTGAAGGTCGCGGTCCCTTGAGACCAAAAGCCCTCTATAATTGAAATTTTAAACCTCTATACTTACTTGCAATTTAGATTTAATGCTTTCCGTAATTTTGCCTCTGTAATTGACCACATCGCAACTTATAACACCTCTATAATTGACACTGTGCTAAAAAAATAGTTATTTTAGCTCTTCTTATTACCTCCATTATTGAAACGAGTCTTACTTATTACCTCTGTAATTGAAATAATGTAGCGAGCAAAAACCTGGTACACAAAACAGCCGGTCATTTGAGATTTCAACTAGGTTTCACTGTATAATTTATTACGATCTCTATTTTTATTTTATTTTCTTTAGCGATATGGGTCAAAAAGACTCGGGAAAATCGGGTTTTTTTTTCTGTGGATACTACAAAAGTACATTACATATATGTATATCGATACATTTTTCTAAGACTAACAAACTTAGTCATAACTAATTTAAAGAAGTAGATAGACAGTTTTAACGTCGATAAAGATAAAGTACGAAAGTTAAGCTTAAAGTTCGTTTGTTTTATGATGTCCACAGGAAAGTCACACAACCTTTACTCATTATAAAAAATACAAAATAACGCCCTGATTCGAATTTTAAAATACGTCAATTAATAAATCTAGAAACGATATGGATTAGATGTGTCAGTATCAAATGTGACATTAAATTTCTTCAAACAAAAACATCACTTTTACGCTGACACATTTAATCCGTATCGTTTCTAGATCTATTCATTGACGTATCTTAAAGCAGGCGTGGCTTACTCCGCGATTTCGTCGCTTTGCTACAGGGTAGCTAAAAGTACATTCGTTCGACACCAATTTTGGTGGCTAGCTATGGCTTATGAGCCGCGCTTGGCGCTGTCGCCACCTGGCGGACATATCCGTCTTAGAGAATGAGTCTTCTGTACCTAGTACGCTAGTACTATTATTTATTCTGTGCTTAAAGTTCCAATCGGGCAGTAAAGCTCGTGGCACGGCACTAAGTTTCAGGCGGAATAAGAGAACTATTAAAAACACGTTTACAAAGTAATCGTCTTTATAATATCATACAAACTTACCTAAGATTGTTACCCGGTTAACAAACTATGAAATACAAAGTTGGCCCGGCTTTCATCGCATTCACCCTTTCCCTTTGTAACTAAATTTTAATGGGCAATGATAGAGACCAGTTTAAAATATAGTCTGCTCATTGTGATAGGTACTTATAAAGTGCGTTATTGTGAAGTCAACTGGTGCTTGTAAATATCATTACCATACTATAGTAAAACACTGATTTAAACTTTCACGATTATTAAACATTATCAAACTGCACAACGGGACTTAATCGCGTATTTAAGTTTTAAGATTTACCTCCGACGTTTCGAGGACGGCGTTGTCCCCGTGGTCTCGGAGAAGACTGGCTCAAGTTGACATCAACATCTTCTAGCCGCGCGAGTTTTTCGAACTACCCGCACTTGGTCTTGTTTATCAGTTTGAACGTTTTGCGCACTAGGGATGTCACTCTGTCGACACACAACACTAACGATATTCGATTTATCGACTGTCGATATTCGTTTCCGCTTACATTTACTAATGACTGGATTCCATGTGGATGAGATCTTAAAACCCTCGTCCCGATTAAAATTGCAATCCAATTGCAATTGTCCTCGAAACGTCGGAGGTAAATCTTAAAACTTAAATACGCGATTAAGTCCCGTTGTGCAGTTTCATACTATAGTATGCTTATAGTAGTGGTTTATCAGTAGTATGGTACATACTCCTGATAAATCACTATATTTAAAACAAAGGCCAAAGAATCTCGTCAAGTTTATGAACGTTTGCATTGTTTAAATTTAATAATGTGTCAAAGTAAGCTCTTATGGATTATTAAATTCATTAAATATTATTTAACATTATACCAACCTGTGACGTTAATGTTTAGCACAAAAGCCTCTCAAAATTATATCAATCAAAAACAATGTATTTAGTCATTATTAAAGCATAGCTGTATTTAGCCCCCCCCCCCCCACATCTGGCGTATTTCGATCGTCGGCGTCTACAATTCTATGGCCGACGTCGACGCAACGTCGACGCAGCGTCGACGCAACTGCGCAGCGACGTCATTTTCCATAGCGCTGGACCGACGCCGACAGACGCCGACGCTCGAAAGACGCCAGATGTGGGGGGGGCCTTAGATTCGCTGTAGACGTTAGAGAAATAATAATTATTAACTGGTCTTTACTACCAACTTTCTTACTTCTGAACTATTTCCATAAAGTTGAAACTTTGCTGCAAATTGCTTAATAACAAAAGGTAATATATTAATATTGGGTGTGTTGTCGGTTAAGATCTTTTGTAAATAAAGCATATAGCGAGTTTGAAACTTTAATTCACGCTTTCTATATTAATTCATAAGTACATGACGCTCGTTTAGAATTTAGATGGTTTCAGAGATTATTTTTATACTAATTTTCAGTATAAATAGAAACAACTCGCTAATTGTCACTATAGGATGGACAGATGTGTCCCCAAGACATATCTACACGAACATTTATTTCTATATTTCTCTCTTGCTAAATTCGAAACGTAGTTAAATATTTTATTTTTAATTTTAACGTTTATATTAAATTAACCCGCCTTTTTGCGCTTTCCGACTTGAATTATTGCAGTTTCTTTGTTAAACTGCGCGGGTTAAACGGTCGACTGCTGCTGAGTTACTGCCACTGCAGTGCAGTTGCAGTAATATTTCACCTCAAACTGAAGTTAACGAAAGACGTTAAGGAGAAAAATTAATTTAAAAGTTTACTGAAATATGGTATCAAATTTTGTCCCGTGGGGAAACTTTATGAGTAACTAAGAATTTAGTTTCCCGTGCCAAAGTTTTTTATTAATATGACTTAGAATATACTCTGTTTGAAACTCTTTTCATTGCTCTTGTAATACTTTAAAAAAAGATTGTGTTCCATTTAAATTTCACTCAAACTCAAAGTGAAATTTGAATCGTTTCAATTTTTGACGCCAGCTATGCACCCACTTGCCTTACAAATGACATTGTAATGCGCGACCATAAAATATACTATAAAAATAGTTGCGCTTTCACACTTTAACCCTTATCTTGGCATCGTAACACCCGTGATACATGGAACTTAAAAAAATCTAGCAGGTTCACTTTATTACCTAACAGAATAATTCTGCCATCAATATGTCGAGCTACCCTCCTTACTTATAGAAAAAAATAATTGTCACGAGTGTCATTGTAAATTAATTAGTAATAATCAACATGGCGCCGCGGAAACAATAGATTTCGGTTCGTACTGGAAGTTTTGCAATTATTTCTTATGTTAGTATATATTTTTCCATAATCAACATTTTGATATCTTTACTGTCTCTTAGTGCATACATATTTACAATGCCTTCAAATTTAAAAACATTTAATACACAGAACCTTACATGAAACTGTTACGTATTATATTTGATACACTGCCAAGAACTGGGAAAGTAGTTTTTATGTTATTTAACTATATATTCGTACGCTGTAGCATTATTGCTACGCCGTAGCCCGTAGCACGGAAAAATATGTGTATGGCAAAAAATGGTCCCAAAGTAAAAAAAATGATTTTTTTTTATTTTAATTATTTTTTTACTTTTCATATTTTACTCAACTCTTTGCTGACGACTTTTTTGAAACTTTACGGGATCAAATTTTCCGCCCATGTGATCAGATATTCGTAGATATAATTTATTTTTACAGGTTTAACAGTCATCTGATGCTTTAGATTGCGTTTACTTAGAAGTAAATGCTAATTTCTGTTGCATTACATGTTTTATTTTTATTCAAATCTTCATTTTTCTTCTAAAAAGTAGGTAACTATTTTGTCGAGTTATTGGCATTGTATCAAATATGATACATATGATTTTCCAAAACTAGAAAATCCTGGATTTTTTTCCTTATTTTTTAATAGCCTAGTATGCTCAATAGGTGACAAAAAACTAAAAAAATGTCTATATTTAAGATATTTTGAGCCTTGCCAAGATAAGGGTTAACAATGCAAAAAATTTTATCTACTTACATGTCAAAGAAATGAAAAGAACTTAAAAAAATATATAAGCGATTCTAATCTTTACAGGCAGCAAACAACGCCATACCACAAGCCCGGCCTCTACGCCCCCCTAGTGCCCCCCAAACCCAACGACCGCACTTACCTCCTCCCCCCAAACCAAAACGCCCCCTACACAGTCATCCAGCCACAGAAAACTAACACGAACGAGCCTCTACTCTCTATACATGAAGAAGAAGTGAAGCCGCTTATTGAACCGAGTCCAGAGTCGCATCTCCTTCCACCGCATTTTGAAGCTGATGTGGATAAAATATCACGCTCAGATAGCTTGATGCTTGATGACTGGGAAGAGAATCTCCAATATTTATCACCAAGTGTGAGAGAGATGATTAAAATGGCGAATGATCCTGATGATGAGAGGTTGATTGAGGATGTGAGGGCTGGGCCTCAGGGGAATAAAGGAGGGTCGAAGCTGAGTGCCTCGAATTTGAGGTTGCTGCTGTTGTATGATCTTCTTAGCAGGGAGGCAAAGAGGCAGAGGCTTTCGGATTATTATGTGAGTATATTTACGTTTTTCGACAATACAGACATAACAATAGCGTTTTATGATGTTTATCAAATATAATTCCACTAGTTTATCTAGTTATTTACTATTGCTTCAAAGGTAAAGCGTCAAAGCAATCAATATACCTACACCTCAGGGAAATCTAGTATTCCCGTCGGTGCAACTTTGCATCGAATGCAAACATTCCTGTTTAGTTCCTATTCCTATTGCTTTAATTAATTATACAAGATTCTCGGCAGCCCGAAGGAATAAAACAGTTTATTTCTAATCACAATTCTTAGAAATCTGGTGTGTCTGAAATGCATAAAAATACTGTATTAGCCCACAATAAATTTTTGATATTGATGCTTCCACGCGTAGGTAGTTCAACCGGGACCTAAAATCATATTTTTTTGGGCTTATTTTTAGGTGTTGAGGATTGTCGAGTAAATCTAATCACACTGACAATAAGTCTCAAAAACATTTTTTAAACTTAAAACCACAAGCTATTAACACTTAAGAGTCATTTTCAACCGATTTATCGTCACAATATCAAAGTCAAGTCATTTTAAGGTTAATAGTTATTTTAATACCTATTAACTATAATATTTATAAATTGGCCGATTTGGTTATGATACCTATACCTACTTATGATTTCCAGTACCTAAAAATAGCGTGACATACAAACGATAATAGTTCTTAGAAAACATTTTAATATTTTTATTTCGTTGAAAACCACTTTCTTTCTGTAACTGTTCTAAAAATAAAACATACCTATGTAGGTAAGTATTGTTACTTTTTTTATGGCATCGCGCTCCTGGCGTATTCAGCCAACCGAGTAAAACGGAGAAACGGAATTAAAGAATTACAACATGACGGATAATTCGGAATTTTGGACAAGGATCAGGGAAAGGTAAAGTATAATAAATTAGTATTGTTTAGTTATTATGTTGCATTTTGTTCTCATTGACACACTAAAGTAAATAGCTTGTCGCCACTAATCCTAATAAAAAAAATTAGGTAGTTGAAACAAAGGGGACATTATCTAGTCCCGATCCCAATGGCATAACATTTCCATCTCAAGCAACTTTATTATTCTGCTATATCCATAAACATAATATAAACCTAATTTCACGGTTGTCCGAATCCGCTGGGAATCGCAGAATGTGTACTCCACTCTAGATCAATAAAAACAGTCAACTTCATATTGAATTTTGTTCTCAGACAGAGGGAACAATTTATAGATGATTAAAGTACAATGTATCGGTCCAGCTACGTATTTTGTGGATAGGTATGGAAAAAGATTGCAACTGTGACTACCTAGACCTACATACCTATGGATTAATGGCTGAATGATGTTGTTCTGAACCCCTAGAGCTTTCACTCAAGAGCGTGACGAACGCTCGCGTTTGCGTTATGTCTATGTTTGTATTGGGATTTTGAACAACGCGCCAAGCGGGGCATTTTGGATACTCAAAATCCCATACAAAATGATATTGAACGCCAACGTGTACATCACGTCACACTATCGAATGAAATTTACACTAGGGGTTTACTATAAGTGCCCTTATGTGATCTTGGTGAAATTGTCAAAGGAAGAGTAGACTCGTAACTGGACACCGTATCGTCCAAGAGTTACGTTCGCTATAAAACAGAGCATCCTGTACAAAGGGATCGATAAAAGGTTTATTGGACGCGACGGACACTTTTATAAGGGCACGGCTCCATTGTAATCCAAAACTACATCTATTTAATATTATAAAGGCAACAGTGTGTCTGTTTGTCTGTTAATACCTCTTCACGCTTAAGCCGCTGAACCGATTTAATTGAAATTTGGTATAGAGACAGTTTGAGTCCCGTAGGACATAGGATAGTTTTTATGTCGGAAACGGAATTAAAGAATTACAACATGACGGATAATTCGGAATTTTGGACAAGGATCAGGGAAAGGTAAAGTATAATAAATTAGTATTGTTTAGTTATTATGTTGCATTTTGTTCTCATTGACACACTAAAGTAAATAGCTTGTCGCCACTAATCCTAATAAAAAAAATTAGGTAGTTGAAACAAAGGGGACATTATCTAGTCCCGATCCCAATGGCATAACATTTCCATCTCAAGCAACTTTATTATTCTGCTATATCCATAAACATAATATAAACCTAATTTCACGGTTGTCCGAATCCGCTGGGAATCGCAAAATGTGTACTCCACTCTAGATCAATAAAAACAGTCAACTTCATATTGAATTTTGTTCTCAGACAGAGGGAACAATTTATAGATGATTAAAGTACAATGTATCGGTCCAGCTACGTATTTTGTGGATAGGTATGGAAAAAGATTGCAACTGTGACTACCTAGACCTACATACCTATGGATTAATGGCTGAATGATGTTGTTCTGAACCCCTAGAGCTTTCACTCAAGAGCGTGACGAACGCTCGCGTTTGCGTTATGTCTATGTTTGTATTGGGATTTTGAACAACGCGCCAAGCGGGGCATTTTGGATACTCAAAATCCCATACAAAATGATATTGAACGCCAACGTGTACATCACGTCACACTATCGAATGAAATTTACACTAGGGGTTTACTATAAGTGCCCTTATGTGATCTTGGTGAAATTGTCAAAGGAAGAGTAGACTCGTAACTGGACACCGTATCGTCCAAGAGTTACGTTCGCTATAAAACAGAGCATCCTGTACAAAGGGATCGATAAAAGGTTTATTGGACGCGACGGACACTTTTATAAGGGCACGGCTCCATTGTAATCCAAAACTACATCTATTTAATATTATAAAGGCAACAGTGTGTCTGTCTGTCTGTTAATACCTCTTCACGCTTAAGCCGCTGAACCGATTTAATTGAAATTTGGTATAGAGACAGTTTGAGTCCCGTAGGACATAGGATAGTTTTTATGATAGGACATAGGATATTTTGGACCCGGGTATGTCCTTAAACTACGTCCAAACCAGCGGTGGAAGGTCCCGTAGGGGCCGCCTGGTTTGCTACCACCCTCCCGCCGGAGTCAGGCGCCAAGCAGCCTTGCTGCGTTTCGTCTATGAGCGGGAGTACCAGTGCCTTTGGGGGATGATTTGCTGTCAGTTGTGTTGCATAATGCCGGTTTTTGGATCCTTGAGTGACGTCGGGCCGAGCAGCTCTCGCTGGAGGGTAGCGGGATCCGAGGCACGGTCTTGCCGGTGGCCGACCGCAGGAAGTTGGGGGCCCAATTGTACGACAGCCACGTGCGAGAGGCTGCCCCGCCACCTAGCGAAAAATCCTGGAATAGCTCCACCGTGCCAGTTGGCGACTGGACGGGAGGACCCGGTGGGTTATTTCAGGGGGGCTCGGGCGTCCCCGCAGTCTCCAAGTGAGCTCCTCATTCTCCGGATTAGCTCAAGTGATCCAATCGGTAAACGCAACACCTCGACAGGCATTTTTTCACCCATCCCACACTCCACAAATATGAAAACAAAAAGAAAAAAGAATAGGGTTAAACACCGGCTGCACTTCCTCCCATTGAAAGTGCACCTCACCAACATCAGGGGGTTGCACTCAAATATCGATCCGGTCCAACACCATCTTGAAACCGAAAAACCGCACCTATTCTTTTTGACGGAGACGCAAATCAAAACCCCAGCGGACGCGTCGTACCTCAACTACCCAGGCTACTCACTGGAACATAAGTTCAGAGCACGTGCTGGGGTCTGTGTGTACGTCCGCGACGACATTTGCTGCAAGCGTCTCCGTTGCTTTGAGGCTGCCGGGTTTTCCACTTTGTGGATTATGGTCGACTCGGGCTCAGAGAAAACTCTGTATGCCTGTGTCTACCGATCGCACAGCGGAAACCAGGAGACAACTAGGCTCTTTGACCACCTTACTGAGATGGCAGATAAAGCCCAACAGCGGTACCCCGCGGCTCAACTCGTATTCCTTGGGGACTTTAACGCCCACCACGAGGAGTGGCTGTTCCCGTACAAGAATACTTGCCACGCTGGGAGGGAAGCGCGCAAATTTGCTGTATCCCTAAACCTTACCCAGCTGGTAAATGTTGCGACGCGGATACCGGATGTTACTGACCATACACCCAATTGCCTTGACCTTCTGCTGACAACTGATCCAGACAGGCACTCGGTTTCGGTCTCAGCTCCGCTAGGATCGTCCGATCACTGTCTGGTGAAATCCGTGTCGATCCACTCTCCTCCTGATCTCTGCCCTAGGGGCACGAGGAGAGTATGGCGATACGAGTCAGCGGACTGGGATGAGATGCGGCATTTCTTTGCGTCTTTCCCCTGGCAGCAGGTCTGTTTTTCTTCGGGTGACCCCTCGTGTTCTGCTGAGGCTGTTGCGGATGTGATTCGGCAGGGAATGGAATATTTCATTCCGTTCTCCGACCTATCGCTCGATCACAAGACCCGAGCATGGTACAATTCGGACTGTGCTCGAGCCGAGGCTCTTAAGCAGTCTGCATACCAGGCTTGGGTACTAGCCCGCGATACCAAAGCTGGAGCACAGAGGGTTCGCGCGAAGAAAAAAGCCTTTAACTCAGCTGCCAAGTCCTGCAAACGGGTGCTTCGAAAGGCTCGATTCGACCACGTCAGTCGAATAGGGGCCAAACTCGCCTCCTACCCTCCTGGTAGCAAGCGGTTCTGGTCCCTGTCGAAAGCGGTCGAATCCAACTTCTGCAGACCCACATTGCCACCTCTGCAGAAACCTGATGGGACACTGGCCCACTCCGCGACAGAGAAAGCTAACTTGTTTGCTTCTCTGTTTGCGAGCAATTCACGTCTAGATGCAGGCTCAAAACTTCCACCTACGCTACCTCATTGCAGTTCCTCTATGCAGAGAATTGCTATACATCAAAAAGAGGTACGCCGAGCTCTGCTGAATCTTGACGTGAATAAGGCCAATGGACCAGACGGTATACCTGCACGTGTACTAAAGCAGTGTGCGCCTGAGTTGTCTCCTGTACTGACACGCCTGTACCGCCTCTCTCTCCAAACAAGAACGGTGCCGAAATCCTGGAAGCTTGCAAACGTGCAGCCAGTACCCAAGAAGGGTAGTCGTGCTGATCCCTGCAATTACCGACCAATCGCCATTACCTCCATGCTCTGTAAAGTCATGGAAAGGGTACTTAACGGCAAACTGCTGGCATACCTCGAAGCAAATGATCTGCTCAGTGACCGTCAATATGGCTTTCGCCGAGGTCGGTCTACTGGGGATCTTTTAGCGTATGTCACGCACTGCTGCGGCGAGGCCATCGAGAGGAACGGTGAAGCGCTTGCTGTTTCACTGGACATCTCGAAGGCCTTTGACAGGGTTTGGCACGCAAGTCTCCTTAGCAAGCTTCCTGCTTACGGCATCCCTGCTGATTTTTGTAGCTGGCTATCTGATTTCTTGAGTGAACGGTCGATCAGAGTAGTTATTGATGGCTGCTCTTCGGACCTCATGGCCATTGACGCCGGTGTTCCTCAGGGGTCTGTTCTCTCCGCAACCCTTTTCCTGCTCCACATTAACGACATGCTGCAACCCAGCATTGTAGGTTATGCAGATGACAGTACGGTTGTTGAGAGATATTTGGCTAGTGCAAGGGACAGCAGGGAGGATATACGTTCACAGAGAGAGGCCATGGTTGAGCGAATGAACTTGACCCTTAGTCTCGTTTCCCAGTGGGGTGATGACAATCTGGTCACGTTCAATGCCTCCAAAACGCAGGCGTGTCTATTTTCCGCTAAACGGAGTCCATTCGACCTGACTCCTTCTTTCCGGGGTGCATCTGTACCTATTACCGACAGCCTGGAACTCCTCGGCATGGAGCTGAGTTCAGTCCTCGGCTTCGGCAGCTTCATTGAGTCTAAAGCACAAACTGCGGCCAGAAAGCTGGGCGTCCTAAATAAGGTGAGGCGATACTTCACACCTGGGCAGCTTCTAACACTTTACAAAGCTCAAGTCCGGTCGTGTATGGAGTATTGCAGCCACCTGTGGGATGGCTCAGCTAAATACCAACTCGCCGCTTTGGACTCAGTGGAGCGCAGAGCCAGGAGGATGATTGGCGACAAGAAGCTAACGGCTAAGCTTCAAACTTTGGCCCATCGGCGGAAAGTCGCCAGCCTGTCGGTATTCTACAGGTTGCACTTCGGGGAGTGTGCTCAAGAGCTACACGAGCTCATTCCACCGTCCCCATTCTACCATCGGACTTTTAGACGCACGGCCGGTTTCCATCCTTACTTGGTAGATATTCCGCCAATTCGCACTAAGCGCTTTGCTTCTACTTTCCTTATGCGCACTGCCAAGGAATGGAATTCCTTGCCGGCGTCTATATTTCCGTGCTCTTATAACCCGGCAACCTTCAAATCAAGAGTGAACAGGCACCTTCTGGGCGAGCTCCATCGTAGGCCACGTCTACGCCTCGGCTAGTCTGTGGCCATGAGTAAACCCATGCATAATAAAAAAAAAAAAAAAAAAAAAATGTCGGAAACCATCCCTGAAGAGAGTGCAAAGGGGGTGGAATTGAAAGAGTTAATGAATTGCCCAATAATTGAAGTAAGCAATGCGCGAATTGAATGATTGCTATTAGCATTAGGTATCCAAGCGCTATTAACCTACTTTAGCTGCTGTCACTAATTCCACGCGGACGAAGTCGCTGGCCTAAGCTGGCACATATATAAAGGTTAACACTGCCCCACTACGCTACCCTTTGGGAATTTGAGACTTGGACTTTCGGGAAATTGATGAATAGTGTCCAAATGCCAAGCGGACCCCGGGATCCCATGAGCCGTGGCAAAAATGCCGAGACAACGCGAGGAAGATACAGTGTCCAAATGCAAGTATTTTTTCGAAATACTATACTAACGAATTCCAGTAATCGAAAGCAGGACTTTAAGCCAAAAGAACATTGTAATGTAACTGCATAGACTAGGAATCCTCTAGACCGAGTTTAGAGCAATTATTTCATGCAACCGATGATTTTTTAAATGATTCCGATGATTGTAACTTTGTACCAACCAACAATGTAAATAATTATAATTTTTATTAATATGATATTTAATAGCACTAGTCCTAGTTTTAAGTTTTAACTGCCATACCCGTTCCGGGTCCATGAGATACGTTTTATGTTTTAACATCTTGTAATTACCATGGTGCAATAAAGAAATATGAATATGAATACGAATACGAACACGAACACGAACAGGAACACGAACACGAACACGAACACGAACACGAACACGAACACGAACACGAACACGAACACGAACACGAACACGAACACGAACACGAACACGAACACGAACACGAACACGAACACGAACACGAACACGAACACGAACACGAATACGAATACGAATATGAATATGATGCCAAAAATGCGGGGGTGCGCGGGAAGAGGTGAGCGAAATCCCGTGCGCTGATTGGTCCGTTCAAAGACACGGACGTCACACAAAGACACTTTCGACTCGAACATAGAGTAAAACTACCGTATGCGTGGCAGAGGGGGTAGCGCGACTATGCTCAGTCTGGAGGATGTTTTTTCTGTGTGTAACTGTAACTACTTGAAACTTATTAACAGTGAATGCATCGAATCAGGAATCAAAAATAATCAGGGATTGTACAAGTATTGTATTAGCAGGAAGTTGCACAAGATCGAGACAGGTGGCGCGCGCTCGTTTCGGAGGCGAAGTTTATTTTTGGATCAAAGAACCAAAATAGTTATTTAGTTGATTGTACAAGAGTACAATAGGGACCGTTGGCGTTGGAGGGTCTGCCATCTTGTAGCCTGAATCGGAAACATATGTGCCCATGTACATTGCCAAAGCAAGTGCTACCATCTACCGTTCTCGTCGATACGTTTCCTTGTGCATAGTAGGTTCTGCCATCATGTGGGCTACATCGGAAGCATAAACGACACATTTACGCCTCGCGCCAAAAATCTGACGGCTCCTATGTTTCCAGGGGCCCATACTTGCCCCCATAGTTCATGCACGGGGCCTTCTACTTCTTCTTCTTACTACCTATTATTAGTATTACGGTTATATTGAATTGCGTTGTGGGCACGCGCGTGTTAACGTGGACGTGATAAAAGTTTAACTACGACGCCGTAAAGCGGTTTCATTCCGCCAAGAAATGGGACACAACTAAAATCGGACCTTCCAATTCTAGTTAAGAACTTCGGACCTTTCTCTTTCAGTAGTTTGCGATTCGTTCAATATTTTATATGTATTTGTATTTTATGTGTGTTTGTTTTGTATACATAATCATGTCGTTGTCATTTAAGTTTTTGTTTATGTTACTTACTTCCTTTTTTTGTATAGGTACCTTTAGGAATACATAATTTACAATATTTACATGGCAATCAATTTTCGACGAAACCTAATAACACCTGGGACATATAGTTCGTTTTTTTAGCATTAGAAAGAACTTCGCAGAAGTAAGCTTGTGGTTCCAAATCCGGCACTTTTAGCGGTAATACTTAATTTGAAGTAAATTATATGTATTGACCATGCTACATTAGATAATTCAATAATTATTAACAATTAAAGAGCCTGATAAAAACTGCACGCTTGCTTCTGTGGAGTTCTTTCTAATGCTAACGATGTTTAGTCCCCAGAAAACTGGCCGCATTTCCCCGCTGTATGGCTAATCTAAGCCTTTGGCAAAATATGACCCCGCTCGTAGGTCGCCAGATAACCTGCAAGTTTCCGGGAAATTTCCTTGAAGTATTTCCTTTATCCTTTTTTTCAATTTAACTAAAGTGGAAAATAAATTCTTGTTTAGGCTCATGGCTTGAACCTTGTGAGCTATAACCCTGTTAATGTACAATGTCGTGAAAGATTACAGATATGGCGTTCATGGGATTTTCAGGAGACCTTTTTATGTTGTGTGCCGAATTTTATGTTCACACTTTATGACCCTTTTACTTATTTATACCATTATATCCATTTTGCGACGTGATTTGGATATATCGATAAGTTATCGTTTATGGTTTAGGCAGGTACCTGAGATCTATAGTTAAAATCGAGTTGAATAAAAAAATTGTAGTCTCAAGGTACCTAAACTTAATAAGCTTACAATGTGTGATAAATAAATTGATTCATAAATAATAGAAAACCTAAACATCATTTTGTAAGAAACATTATCATCATTTAATTTTCATGCTTATCAAAGAAATAAATACTACATCGGCATTAGAACCCAGAACCCAGAAGCCAGGTGAACAAATCTTTAGGTATTTTTTGTACTACGTAAAGTAGTTCAGTATTTCATTCAGTATTTAGTTATTCATTATCGTTTTAGTTTTTTGTTGATTGATTGTTGTTTGATTCTTTATTGTGTGGGATCATCCATTAATTACGTCACGCGAATTTCTAGGTTTTTTGACCCCTCCCCCCTCCTTGTCACACTTGGTCACATTTTGCAAATCCCTCCCCACCTGGTGTGACATTACATTTTAGGCAATTTTGTTTTCAACGAAATCGGCAATACTAACTTGGCTTTATTTTTTTAATAAAAAAATATTTTTGGTAAAAGAAATATTAATAATTTTATAACACAAAACCAATTAGGAACGAAAATGACCTACTTCCAAAACCTCATTATTTAAATGTACAAATGTTTTCGGTTACTGATGAATAGTGATGACGTTAAAATGACATCACAATGTTTGTGACTCCCCCCTCCCCCATGTCACATTTTCTTGACCCCCTCCCACCCCCTAAACGTGTGACGTAATTGATGGATGATCCCTGTTTGTTTGTGTAAGATTGTGTAATATGTCTGCGGTGACTGCGGTTGCTTCTAATTACCACTACATTTTATATGAGGCGCAGCAATAAAACCGCAAATATATTTTTTGAAAATGAGCCATTTATTTAATTTCTTACTTATCCAAATAACAATATCACTTAAATTCCAGGGCTTCTCCCCCGACGTCCTCCAAACCCTCTCCGAGTCCGCCGACGGCGGCGCGCGCGCGCAGCTCCGCCTAGCCCTATCCAAGATGGTGGAACGTAAGGACTGTCAACACGAATACGCCAACAACAGGGCGCGGGAGATGGTCGACGAGCTGGGGAGGGACGAGTCGAAACTGTCGAGTGAGATCCGGTATCTCCAGCCGCTGGTGTATAACAGGCTTTAGATTAACTTAACTTAACACAACTTACTTAATTCAGTAACTTACTGCCCGATTCGAACTTTATGATACTTACGTCAATTAATAGTTAGTTAATCAGGATTAGATGTGTCAGTATCGAAAGTGAAGTTTTTGTTTGAAGAAACGTATCTCAGTGCAAAAACACTGATATATCTAATCCATATCTAGGTCTATTAATTGACGTATCTTAAGTCGAATCGGGCCGTAACAACAGGAACGCAGCAATACGTAGAACGTATAAGTGAGATGCAAATATTTCTACCGTGTCTAAGGTATAGCTGCGTCCTTGTCGTTGGTTACTGAATTAATTATGGTGTGTGAAGCGCTAAGACAAGTTAAGATTAGAAAGTAATTTCTGAAAAGTTTAAAATTTTGATTATTTGACAACTAACATTTTTTTATTTAATTTGCCTCGATCGTAATCGCCACGACAATATTTTCTGGAAAAATAAGTCAATTACCTAATTAAATCGTCGCCTTAATAAACTTCGTCTAAATGAACTAGTGTATAACAGACTTTAGAAATAAGCGTAATGAATGACATAAGCATTTTGTGCATCATTTAACATTTAGCGGAACGTATCATGATATAACGTTGAACATGAGTTTCTACTATTGTTACAAGAGGTTACCTTACCTGATCTTAATGTCTTTCCTATTTCTGAAATAATGTAAGTAATATGTTAAACAGATTCAATCGTAATTAGTAATTATTATACAGAACATTAGGGTTTAACTAAAACATTTTATGTGGCCTCCTAAACCCCAATGTCCTCATTAGTACTTTTCGTACTTTTTTCAAACAAAACCAAAATTAACTCGTCGTGCATTAAAGGTTCAAATTTCAGTGGAAAATTCTGGGGTTTTTATTTGTATGGATAGGCCTTAGGACTAAGTTATATAAAAATTGTTATAACAAATGGAACTTTATATTTTTGGCATCATAAAAGGCAGAAATATTTTCGTTTGTATTGAGTATGTTTATTTCCTAGGTAATGAATAATGGTTGGATAAGGGTACCATATTAAAGTTATGTAGACTTGCCATGAGTTATTTTATACCGTGGCTGGTCCTGAAATTTGTATTACGAAAACGTTAAGTATAGTTAAGGTTTATCATAAAACGCAATGCATTTAAGATTTCTATTCATAATTAAGTCAATATTATTTTTAATAAGTTATTTTTAGCACTCGCTAAATAAACACAGAGTTTATTATAGTGATAATGTGACGTTCCACGGCAAAAGGTGCCTTATGGAGGTTGGCGCTTACGTCGCATAGCGCGGCAATAATATTGGAGCGGCGTTTATAATAGCGTCGTCGGCGTTAATATAACCTTTACCCGTGGGACTTACTTACTAGTAATGTATTTTGAACCTGTAAAGTGAGCAAATAGCAGTTTTTACGATAAGTACTTTTCACCAGTAAAAATATATGTTTAAAAAAATATACCTCTATTTTTTTATTGAAATACCTCACTCCGGTATCGAAAATTTAAACATTGGATACCTAGTTTCTCCGAAATCTATCATGTGGATTAACGCGTTTAAATATTCATATTTCATTTAAAAAATAAAGGATAAAGTTTTCAACATCCTTTAGACACGGTTTAAAATATAATTATATTTCATATGCAAAAAGCAAATATACACATAAGTAAAGACGTAAAAAATATAATGTATGTACTTTTAATGAAATTAATGAATCAGTTTCATATACTTAATTTAAAGTAAATTGATAAATTTCCGAAAACATAGCATTAAATTTTGGCCTACTTTACAATTCAATGATGAAAACCTCAATGGCGGATAACTAAACATATTTTACATAAATTTACTCCAAGGAACAATTTGTATTTTTTCCTTTCTGTTTATTTATGATAATATAATTCATTGGGTATTTCGCATAATGTAATTTGTTTCATTAAGCAATTAATAAAATAAAAACCAGGAGCTACCGTAAAACGGGGTGAGTAGGTTTCGCGGGGAGAGTTGGGTTATGAATGAGGAGAGAAGGTTTGAGAGGGGGGTGAGAAGGGATTTTAAGGCTACTGCTACAAAAATAATGTATTCCAATTTAAAATGGGGCTATAGTAATACGCATAATAAAAAAAATCGATTCAACAATCTTCCAAAATCACCTTTGTATGAAAAACCCTCTCACCCCAAATACGAGGCACTACGGGGTGAGGTGGGTTTTCCTCTTTATCCTCAAAGTTAAATGGAACAACCCAAAATAAAATACAAACTAAAATACAAACGTCCGAACCACTTATTATATACACCATTCAGTTTTTACATGTAAAACTAAAATTTTATCTAGTCAAATTTCACCCAACTCACCCCATTTTACGGTATTTGATTCATTTTGGGATGTCTAAATAGGGCCTCTTTTGGTTTGTTATTAAGACTATCAGTCTGCATATAATAATAAAAAATAAACAAGGGAATAAATGAGATTAAAGAAAATAGTTATTTTATATTTATTAAATAATTGTGATTAATTTAAAATTTGACGATACAGACATTATAAACATAAGATAGAATATATTTATATGTATAATACCTACTTGTGATGATGATGATGGCACTGATTTGTTATATTATATTACATAGTTAAATTAATTTTTTATGAATTTGAAATAAATAAATCAACAAATTTGATACCAATTTGATTAAAATATGAAAACAATCTGAGACCCATCATAACAATTGACGCAATAGATAATACAAATAAAATAAAAATAAATTTAAACAATACAAAAACCGCAAACAAAGAAATGATGAAGAAAAATTGTACTTGTAATCCTAACATTTGTAAAGTAATAAAGAAAATTCTGATTAAACTGTGTTAATTAACAAACATAAAGTTGGTAACTTTTTCGTGCTTTTGCTAAAATAATTTGTAAAATATGACACTTGATTGATTGTTACACTGGTTAAATCTCTAATCAAAAATACTGACTTACTCACGACTAGAAGTTCTAAAAATCTATTAATACCTAATTTGAACCAGATGAAGATTTAAATATCGCCAAAACAGCGCCTAAAGCTAGCTGGAAGAAGCTCCCTAAAAGTTCTAAGTAATACACAAATCCGCCTTCTCTAGGCTTTGTAGCGAAATCATCATCATCATCGTCGAATTCGAAAGGATCATCAACTTCATTTATTGTATCATTTTCTTTGTTATCAAGTGTTTCTAATTTGGAAGGGAGATAATTGGAATAAAGTGTTATTTTTTTAGGTTTCTTATCATTTTTCTTCAGAGCTTCTACTGATAGTTCTTCGACGTCGCGGTCTTCGAGTCCATTGCCGAGTGGTTTGAGGTCTGTTTTAGCAACGTCCTCAGGTTCGTCGAGGGACTCAATGTTGACCCATGGCTTCTTGGTCGTTGGTTCAGTTTTGTTTGTACCAATGCCCAGGAACCTGGAAAATAAAGATTTTTCTGATTGTTCTTGTAAATTGAACTGTCAATTATGATCACGAATATTATTCGCTACTTGATAATGCTTACACGTTCCCCCAGCCTACGGTGTTAGAAGTATAAACGCTGGTGTTTCTTCAGAAGAAGGGAGTATTACTACAATGTTCTGCCGTCAGAGTGCAGCACTAAGCTCGCTAGTAAACCACAGAGTAACTTACACACACTGTGCTTTGGCAAGTCTTCACAGACAATAAAATATGACATTGATGCATCAAGGCGGTTTGTTAACAAGGGCCTACCGGGAAACGTGAAAATAGAAATTTAGTTATTTGCCACTTTATCGCTCGAATATGCAAGATAAAGATATGATATGATAGTATGATATGATAGAGAGGTTTAACGAAATTACGATTTTCTTGTTTCGCCGTAGACCCCCAGATTGTGATGGACTTTGGTAGTGGCGCACTACGGAGAGTTTCGCGTAATATCAGGCTTGGCTCACTCCGCGATTTCGTCGCTTTGCTACAGGTAGCTAAAAGTCCATCCGTTCGACCCCAATTTTGGGGTTTGCCATAAGCCGCGCGTGGCGCTGTTGCCACCTAGCACCCATATCTGTGCTGATCGCGACAGACGCGTTTTGTTAGAGAGTGAGTCTTCTGTACTTAGTACTATTATTTATCCTGTGGTAATATTCCCTATTAACTTGCATGAACGACTTACCTATAAATGGGGGAGGTGATCCTCTCGGCGATGTTATTGGCTATCTGATGGTAGACGTCCCCTTGGCCTGTGGTGGTGTTGGAGGTGTACACGCTGATGTTCTCCTCGGGGACAGCTCGGCTGCTGCACTGCCAGGATAGCTGCAGCAGCTAGAACCAACAAGTTAAACTTATATATTGTTATACTGGGAACATGGAAACATGGTCGCCCTAAATCGACTTGGCGCCGTTCTGTGGAGCAAGAGCTGGGTGTATTGGGGATGGGGTGGGAGGAGGCTACCCAAGCTGCCCAGGACCGGAGTCAGTGGAAGAAAAAGATTCGAGCCCTACACCCCAGCAGGGGGTAACAGGATGGAAAGAAGAAGAGATTGTTATACAGAGTGTCCCAAAAGTGACACGTCACAGTGACACTGGAGGTAGACCAGGCCAAAAACCGTGCCACTTTTACTGGGGTCATGTTAAGTTGGTTTGGGTCCTCTTGGCCTGGTCTACCTCCAGTGCCACTGTGACGTGTCACTGGGACACCCTGTAGATATCATAGGTTGCTGTTATAGGCATGATTTGGATTGGTTATAGGTATGATCTATCAGTGTCAAGTGACGTTTTTGGTTGAAGAAATATCACTTTTGACAGGGTCCAGTTTATCAGGATAAATATTACTAAAGTTAGACCAAGAAAAGTCTGCAAGGATTTTGATAGCACACGCAGTGCAAGTGTTATATTAAACGTCAAACTTCTATGAAATGACGTACCTATTTAATAACCGTTGCACTGCGTGTGCTATTAAAATCGCTGCAGACTTTTCTTGGTCTAACTCTAACTACAGTCCAGTCCATAATGGTAGGTACATATATCAATAGCTCTCTATTTATTTACAAAACCCTTAGCATAATTGAGCGAATCCGTTAGTTAAAAACCCCAGTTGGGTAAAGGTGAGGTCACACTGACGAGGGTGGCCTCAACGTCAGTTCGAGCTGAAATAACCCTACATTTTTATATTACACAGGTCACAAGCAGACGTTTAACTTGTAAATACGAGTACCTACTTATATTTTAGCGGCAATTTGAACCCAAGTCAATAATCATCAGAAAATGTTAATAGAATAATCCGAGTATATAATATAACGAATATGACGAAGCGTGCGCCGTGGTACCTATGCGAATATATATGACGCTTGTAACACCACAACCTCATGCTTTATAAAATCGGTGCAAAGTTATTTTATACCACGTCGGTGGCAAACAAACATACATCCCGCCTGATGGAAAGCAGTTACCGTAGCCAATCCACGCCTGCAACTCCAGAGGACAGGAGCTATATGCGCGTTGTCGTTGCCGCCCTTTAAAAATCCTCCTTGTTTGGAGAACTGCAGTTAGCTTAGTGAGATAGCGAAATTTGCAAACTGCCATTAAACTTGAACTTTTTCGCTGTTTTTATTTCATACATAAATCTAATACTTAGTGTGCCAAATAAGGAAGTATCCTTCTTATCGCCGCATAATCTAACTACGTCCAAAACCATGAAGTCAAGGCACTGTTCTGACCTCAGCTGTGGCAGTGAAATTTGGGCAGACCTCAAAGAAACATGTTTCCGTACGTGAGTTTTTTGTAAATTAGCCACCGCAAGTGTTGGCAACTGACAACTTTTACGTGAATAGCTATCACTGGTTTTTTCTACTGACCTCTTTTTTAAATCTTTTTTTAGGGTTCAATGCTGTATAAAGAAAAAAAACGGAAATTTTGTAAGTTGTGGATCCAAATACTGTAGTGTTATTTTTATTATTGCAGAAGTGTAACGTAAATAGAAGAAGAGAAACATTTATTGTAAAAATAAATAATTAGTAGAATAATTAATATTTAAAAAAGCACGGGGGCTGATTTTAGGGGGCAAGTTACCCACAAAATAAAAAAAAATATTGTGATTTTTTTTTATCTTTTATTAAAATATACATATTTTGTACTTTGTCACAGTGACAATAGTATGGGGTCTCTAGCGACTTTCATATTGATTGTTACTGTGACAAGGTACGAAATAGGTCGGAAATTAAATTAAATTCTTTGACTGTAGACCGCGGTAAGTCTGCAACGAGTTTGATAGCACACGCACACGCAGTGCAAGTGTTATTTATACGTCATTGTTTCATAGAAGCGTGACGTTTAAAATAACACTTGCACTCCGTGTGCTATTAAAATCGTTGCAGACTTATCTCAGTCTGACTCTACCTACAGTATTATACAGGGCGTCCCACGGCTATGCCACATGGAGGGAAAGTACCCTGAATATTGTAGATGGAACGTTTTACTGAAAGAAGACATTATTTTAATTTAAAAAACAATTTAAACTGCATTCATAGATTTTTAAATAATGACATGATTGAACCGGGAATCAAACCCGCTACATCAGAAAAAAAATCACCCTGTAGCTTTATCATACCGATTGAAAGGCTTCATCATAAGGATTATTTTTTGCTAAATAACATAGTGTCAGAAATAAAAGGAAGCCCATGAATTTTAACATTTTTAATTCCAAATTAATCAATTTAATTTATTAATCCTCAAAATGAGTCTCAATCTGTTGAATACAAAGCCGCACTCTTTTGATTATTTCGCTAAATTACACATCAAATGTTAAAATTCATGGTCTTCCTTTTGTTTCTGACACTATGTTATTTAGCAAAAAATAATCCTTATGATGATGCCTTTCGATCGGTATGATAAAGCTACAGGATGATTTTTTTTCTGATGTAGCGGGTTTGATTCCCGGTTCAACCATGTAATTATTTAAAAATCTAAGAATGCAGTTTAAATTGTTTTTTAAATTAAAATAATGTCTTCTTTCAGTAAAATGTTCCATCTACAATATTGAGGGTACTTTCCCTCCATGTGGCATAGCCGTGGGACGCCCTGTATATTCTTTGCTACCTACCCAGTACACAAGCCTTATATAAGCTTACTGTGGGGCTAGGTTAATCTACATTAGACTGAAGAGTGAAGATCCCCCAAGAAATGTATATATATTTATTTATTTATTTATTTATTTAAACTTTATTGCACAAAAGAAAACTTATCGTACAAAAGGCGGACTTAATGCCAAAAGCATATATATCTATATTTCTTATGTAACTCCTACTGTCTCCTCCATATACCTACAGTAGAATCAGATTATAATGACATCGAAGGGAAGTGACAAACACGTCATACTAAGTGGATGTCATATAAAACATAGTTGTACAACTTATTATTTTTGTTGTTTTCCAAATTAATCTCATATCCCTTTGTGAGAAATAAGTTTTATTAAACTTGTAACAAATATCAACTTGTCACTGATGATCAAAACTAAAATACCTTACACGCCACGAACGCACCAAACGTCCTCGCAGGGAAAGACGTGGTGACGGCCACGAAAACTAGCATAAGTGTCAATATAACCGGACATAATTTCATGAAAATAGGATTTTTCGGTCATAGTAAGCGATTTGTCACTATAAGCGAAGTCATCTTATCCGAATTTGTCACTAAGAATTTAAAATGAAAATCAAACTTCGCACAGTAATTACGTCATAGTAAGCGGTTGGTCAGTATAAGCGGAGTCATAATAAACGGATTCTACTGTATTGGTATATTGTTTACGTCGAAATAAATCATCTTCATATATATCTACTTAAGTATGTACAATTTTCCTATTATATTCATTTATTGATACATGTCACGGCATATCACTGACATCCCAATCCTAAGGTCGCTAGGCCCTACATGCCGACGATTTTCCTTCTTGATCCTTGACGCCAATACCTGGCATCAGCATTCGAGGCACGTCTTGATACTTGAGTCGCGAGCGTCACTGTATCTATTGTTTGTTGTGTAAGTATCATATTATAATGTTTTGACGGGCTATTTATTGGTTACCTACATATTTTTGACGACCTGTCAGGCCTAGTGGGTAGAGACCCTGCCTATGAAGCCGATGGTCCGGATTTGAGTCCTGGTGAGGGCATTTATTTGTGTGATGATCTAGGAATAGGATTTGTGTTCCTGGGTCATGAAGGATTTATGTTATTAATATTCAAAAACGTTTATACCTATTATAATTTAATAATTCTAAGCACATTTGAAAAAAAAACAGATAAAAAAATACAATATTTTGGCGTAAGTATCCGTCTAGCAGGGTTCATAGACATTTCTTTGCGCATAGATCTCCCATAATCGTAAAATTAAATAAAGATTGTACGGTACACAAACAACTATACTATGGTATAAGCTGCACCAAAATTTAACTACATTAAACCCTACCTACATTAAATTATATTGATAACTTATATTTCTGTGACACTTAAAGAACTTCATCAATTCGCTAACTGTATAAAGGAAACAAGTTTTTGCTAAAATCTGGATTTGAGCGAACGAACGAGCGAACTTATTTATAACATCTCGATTCTAAATTTCTAACAGTTCTTTTATTAGTTACACATAGTTTTGATGTTTCTATAATTACATTATTAAAGCGATCAGGAATCGCATCAACTTATGGATATTTATAGGTATTGTAAATTACATATGTTTCAATTTATTGTCCGAAAAAATGATTTCCTTAACTTTCATTATATCTTCGCATAAATTTATTTATCATTTTTATCACTTATCATTTATTTATTTAGTCGCCTGTTACGTCGTACTGCCATCAAAATACCTAGTAAATTCTCTGTTTTATTCTATCAATTTAAATCTTGTGTTAGAAAGGTCCATTGAGTATCTTTGCGTGTCATTGTTTTTAACCTACTTCAATTACAAGAAATAGGAATTCCGCTACTCGATGCTAGATGTCCACTGCGAAAATAATAGTCTTTTTGCTACCAAAACACCAAAAGTATTGTATGGAGTGAGCAATCTATTCTTACTATATTTCTCTGTGCTTCTGTCTTGCAGATCGATTAAAGAGACCCGAATTGAATGGTTGAAATGGACCTCACACGCTCACAGTCATGTCAACTTTCGACATAATCACTGATATCAACCATTGAACTTATTTTCAAGAAAGCCGTAAGCTTGTTTGGCGCCGTCATTAATAAAATTCCTTTTAACTTAAAGTTTCCTTCATTTGTTTGTTACTTTAATTTGTATCGGATTCGAGTCAAAATGAACTTCAGCATTGGAAAGTTTTTAATCTTGGGAAAGGTTCGTCAGTTACAGTTCGTCGATTCCTTAATGATCTTTGATTACTGAGCTCGATGTTTTTACTTCAACTTGCATTCAGAAAGAAGTAAGTTTATATACAGAGTGGCTAAAAAACAAGTGCATTTCCGTTGCCAGGTTTTGGGATTATATGAGCAATTTTTACTATGTGACCAACCTAGAAATTGCGAAAAAAAATTTGGCTGTTTCATTTTGGGTGGTCTATTTTCTATGGTAGGGTAAGTAAACAAATAAAATGGACACAAAGGTTGTATCAATAATTTATTTTTCATGTTGTAACAATTGTCTAGATTTTTTAACACATTTGAAATAATGAGAATATCAGGTAATTTTTTTTTATAAATAAAGGAATGTTGGATGTCCATTTTTTTCTTTCAAATGAACTGAATTAATATAAAAAATATGAAATCGTTGAAAATATCTTAAAGTGGATCAAGGTCAAAAATCAGGGATAATTATTTTCCTTTCCTATACACTCGAATTTCATTAGAACATTCCTGTGATAAACATCACAGGAATGTTGTTTAAGAGTTCTTTACGTTTAATTTTTGATAAATATATTTAACGGAGGTTTACTAGAAATAGAACAGAATTAACGGCCGAGCGAGGTGAGGTCTCACAGTCAACCCGGTGTGCAAAAGTTCGTCACAGTTACAAAAATGCCATACTATTTGTAACTCAAGGGAAGATTTTTTAGACATAATTTGAAATTTCACTTATGATGTACAGAATATGTAAATCTATATATTGACCAAATTTTATTGAAATCGGATGAAAACAAAATGATAACAAAATAAAAATCGATGTAGGTAGGTACTAATTGTAGTCCAAACTATTTAACGTAATAATCACGATAATCTGTTTGTCTGTCTTATTAGACATTATTAGGCCCGAACATTATTAGAAGTAATACCTTTGACCTTAATAAATACTTCATAATGATATTCGTCACGCTTGGAAATCACAGTTTCTCACACCAATAATTATCAATTTTCACGCATTTTTTCACACGGAAATAAATAAACAAAACCATGAATTTGTAAAGGTATTAAGTCTCATCACGCTTATCAAATACATAAAAAAAAAACCGGGCAAGTGCGAGTCGAACTCGCGCACGAAGGGTTCCGTACCATAATGCAAAAAAAAAAAAAAGCACAAAAAAACGGTCACCCATCCAAGTACTGACCACTCCCGACGTTGCTTAACTTTGGTCAAAAATCACGTTTGTTGTATGGGAGCCCCATTTAAATCTTTATTTTATTCTGTTTTTAGTATTTGTTGTTATAGCGGCAACAGAAATACATCATCTGTGAAAATTTCAACTGTCTAGCTATCACGGTTCGTGAGATACAGCCTGGTGACAGACGGACGGACGGACGGACGGACGGACGGACAGCTTAGTAATAGGGTCCCGTTTTAGCCTTTGGGTACGGAACCCTAAAAACACCAAATATAATCTCCTTATTTTTTCATTAAATTTGTGTTTTATTGCCTGTAATTATTATCTCTACTAATATTATGAATGCGAAAAGAACTCTGTCTGTCTGTCTGTTACCTAAAAATAACCGATAACAAAAATATTTTGGACATATTTTTAATACTTGTATGAGAACCTTCTCTGAAAGTTTCCAGAAATTCCGGAAATTGACAATGGCCTGAAACTTGAAAATTGCCATTAACTAATTAAGTCACTTAAATCATTCTATCATAGATTTAAGAATGTCATCAAAAACACGGACTCCACTGACCTGGATATTCATCTGTCGTGACGTTGTTTTCGCGGACGCAGGTTCAATCCGATAATTTATGGTGTTATTAATGTTATTATAAATTAACGTGTGACAGGTTAACAGGTTAAATTGACTAGTTAATTAATTGTATGATTGGGTGGAGTTTTGGAGAAAACTTTCTAATCATATTTTACAGCAATATAAGACGTCGGATTTTTGGGGGCAAAATTAAATAAGAGTATTAGGCAGTTCCTACATCGATAAATAGTTGACAGGAAGAGCATCGATAATTGTTTTAAGGTACCTATTTTTAATTCCGAAAAAAAAAATTGCCGATATGGTGGGAAAATGACGATGACAGGGTTGAGTGGAGAAAACGAGGGGAGGCCTTTGCCTAGCAGTGGGAATAGTGGGACACTAAAGTATTTTTTTATATGCCCGTACTTATTAGGTAGGTATTGTTTCTACTTGGCCTAGAGGTAAACTGGTAGAGAATTCCTTTGTGCATTAAGTACGCCAGCTGTACCTTGTTTTTTTTTTGCAATAAACTTTAATAAGTATTACTATCAAAAATCAATTCTTCTAAACAAATTTAGATTAAAGTTAACCTAAGTATACAGTTTGTTATGTGCATACGTATGTAGTTATTAATGTTATTATATAACACAAAAAGTACTTATAATAATTTGAGAGCATACTCTTCTTCAAAAAACTGTCTTTAGTTTGACGAAAATATTGTTCTTATACCTACCTAGTCCAATTTTTTTTTAACAAATAAAATTATTTATTAAATAAATTGCTTTTTTAAATACATACCAAGACAGCGCAAGCGAACCACCTCATGTTCTAAACAGCCGCCGAATCACTTTGAACTTCTTGCTGCGCCGGATCCTCCACAGGCGGTACAGACGGCCTGCGCGTACGCACATCCGAACACTTGTGCGGTTTGTGCGGCTGACCAAGAGGCTTATGCACGGACGGCGAGGGGTGACCATCCTACGTTTTGTTTTAACGGCCTCCTAGCTTAGTAGGTAGTGACCAGAGATATATATAACTCCGTATAAGATAAATAAAGTCTAAGAAAAAAACATCATCATCATATCAGCCAGAGGACGTCCACTGAAGAAAAAAACGTGCCTCTGAAATCAAGAAAAAGTCATTCTCGAAAAGATGGCGCCATTACCTTTGGCCTATTCTCGGCTAGATGGCGTTGACGACACCGTTTGATATTTAACAATTTTAACACACATCAGTGGATTATGGAACAATAAAAAATAAAAATCATTTATCCGTAAACATATTTTGATTAATTTATACATTTTCAATTTTATTTTAAGTTTTATAGATGGCAGTAAATGTACCGTGACTACAAAATTTACTTTGGCAATAGCCCTCTATACTATCTGAATACTCTTTGGTAGTGACCCTGCTTACGCTACGTCTTACGTAGGCGAACAACGCGCGAACGCGGCGCGGCGCGGCGCGGCGAAATCAATCCTTTGATGCCCATAGAAGTGTCCTACGTAAGCGATCTCGTTGCGAACGCGGTGCGGCGCGATTTGCACGCGAATGTCAGGCGGCGCGGCGCGGCGCGGCGCGGCGGCGGCCGCTTTCGCCGCGCCGCGCCGCGCCGCGTTCGCGCGTTGTTCGCCTACGTAAGACGTAGCGTTACGGGTTCTAATCCCGTTAATGATTCGGTCAAGTTGTGTTTTAATGTATGGGGAAGACAAACAAATTATAGCCAGCATTCAGTAAATGTAGTATGATACCTTTGGGTATGGTGCTTTACGTACACTAGCGTCCCTCCCCCTCCCCCTGACGCAACCCCCCCTTGTAGCATGAAATATGTCCCGAGTGACGATTTTTTTTTATTTTTTAGAAAAGTATGAGAGTTAGGAATAAAGTGTCAAGGTAAGAAATAATCCTTAATAAATTTTAAACAAAAAAGGTTATATGCAACTTTTTGGTTAGACTCACCATATTCATGAAACCTTGTTGAAGTTCAATATAACATAGTACGTGATAGTACTGAAAGAAATCTTATACGGAAAATAAGCTTGCAAGGTTATTCTCCTGTATGATTTCTTTTAGTACTATCACGTACTATGTTATATTGATCTTTAACAAGTTTTTCAACAGTTAAATTTTGTCGAAGTTTATCTCGCCATAACATGAATATGGTGCGTCATATCAAAAAAATGAATGTAACATTTTTAGTTAAGAATTTAATAAGGATTATTTCTTTCATAGACACTTTTTTCCTAAAATGTATACTTTTCTCAAAAAATTTAAAAAACTGTGAACCGGGACATATTTCATGCAAAAAGGGGGGTTGCGTCAGGGGGAGGGGAAGGGACGCTAGTGTGCGTAAAGCTCCATACCCTTAGGTATCATACTTCATTCATAAAAGGCTGGCTATAATTAGTTATTCAAAAAACACAATTTGACCGAATCATAATCTGAATCTGTGCGATTTAAGAGGAATTTCCTCCCGCGGACGCTCCGGCTGTGGAATGAGCTCCCTCCCGAGGTTTTCCCGAGGGTCTACAGTATGGGGTTCTTCAAAAAAGGAGTGTACAGGTTTTTAAAAGGTCGGCAACGCGCATGTAACACCTCTGGAGTTGCAGGCGTTCATAGGCTACGGTGACTGCTTACCATCAGGCGGGCCGTATGCTTGTTTGCCACCGATGTGGTATAAAAAAAAAATCATAAGGGCATTTATTTGTGTGTTTATCACAAATTAGGTATTTTCCTGAGTTATGGTGTTTTCTATAAGTATTTATTATGTTATTAGGGATAATAGGATGGTCAAAAACTATATTAAATATTGTAGGCAACATTCTACTTATAAGGTTTTTTGTAGTCCAAAACGTATACAAAACATTATTTGGAGATCGCTCAAAATTAAGCAATTCTGCTATACGAAAATGTATAAAATGAACTTGACCACAGAAACAATTTTACCTGGAGGCATTGTTATATTATGGTATTATATTTTCTTTTTGTCTACTTACTTCTTAGTCGGTCTTCATTGCTTCGAGGTCTAGCTTAAAAAGATTTTTCTATTTGATTTTTGGAAAGTTTTCAATATGGAGAATGGGGGAGCTCTACAGCTCACAGAACTATTTAGTGCATTATTTATTTATACTTTACTCGTTCCAAAAGGACTGTCCGTTGTTTATCTACAGCTTGGTCACCCGCAGTGGCCTTAGCGCGTGCGCACGATCCGTGATCTGTTTTATCAATGGCCACCATTTGGCCGATGAGCCTTGCGATTTGGCTCTAGAGTTGAAGTTAAATTTATTAAAGTTTCTTAGGGTTCCCTAAGCAAACGGACAGACAGAAACCTAGAGGGCGATGAACTTTATAATGTTGTTGTTGTTATGTTACCGTACCAGTGCGACCTTCAGTCATTATTGTAAAACGGGACTTAATCGCGTATTTAAGTTTTAAGATTTACCTCCGACGTTTCGACGACAGCGTTGTGTTCTTTTGTCCCTTCAAACATTCAAGGAAAGAGTGTAGGTATATTCGGGTAATTACGAATGTTGAAAACCGTTGGATAATTCCGAAAACGAACTCTTATTATGATCGAATTTTGGGTCATTTTCATCTGATTTTCGGAATTATCCGACACACGAAATTACCCGAATACACCTCACTGTATCTCAAAAGCCGGCAACGAACTTACAACCCCTCTGGTATTGCAGGTGCCTATGAGGGCTATGAGCATAGAGTAGTCGTTTTGGTAGCATAATAGTAGGTTTGGTACCAAAACGACTATTATTTTCGTAGTAGACATCTTTTTTATTTTATTTTACTTTATTTATTTATTTAAACTTTATTGCACAAAACATAAAAATAATGTACAAATGGCGAACTTAATGCCTAATGGCATTCTCTACCAGTCAACCATCGGGCCAAACAGAGACATGTAAAAATGGTGCAAGGAGAACAGAGGCATTTATTAGAACATTGGAAAACAACTGAACAACGAACAACTAATAATTCTGATAAACTACATATAGAATACACAAATAAATATACTAGAATATATATAATTAATATACTACTACATATTTCATACATACTCATAATATATAATATATAATGATGGACACTACTCGAACTCTTGTTTCAGCAGATACTTATGTAGCAACCGCTTGAAAGCTAACTTGCTCGGGGCTTGTCTAATATTGAGAGGGAGTGAATTCCTTATTAGGTACACTAAACA
Organism: Cydia fagiglandana; assembly: GCF_963556715.1. NCBI lineage: Eukaryota > Metazoa > Arthropoda > Insecta > Lepidoptera > Tortricidae > Cydia > Cydia fagiglandana. The sequence continues at coordinate 15,167,983 of NC_085951.1, read as the reverse complement.
GACATCGTACAATATCATGGGTAATACATTTGCACATTGTGGCTTAAATCTAGCACGAGATCCAAAACAAGTGTACACAGCATGTTTTACAATTGAGCGGAAATATTACAAACTAATTAACACCATATTATAGCTACAGTGAAAAATATCAGAGAAGAAATAACTATCTAAACGTTACAATATAACGAGTAACGAACTTTACATTAAATTATAAAGACTATTAAACATCACAAATGAAACAAACTTAGAGGATTAAGGCAGATGTCATCAGTTAAGTGGGAGAAGAGGAGAAGAGGACGCCAGCCAAGCACTTCCTAAACCTAGCGATGTGAGGGTCAAAAATATCAATATCAGTGCCCCTACCGCGATGATCACCGGCTATTAAATCGTTATATTGGCGGCACATTCTTGTGATTGGATTATAGAATGACGTATTGTTTTTCATCTAGCATCGAGTAGCGGAATTATCAGTACCACTACTTGATACTTTGGTTTTGGTTTGGTGGGTTTGAACTGAGCACTCTACTTATGTATTTTTTTCTCTTTGCTAAGAGCGACGGTCATCACTTACATACCATGAGGTGATTCGTCTGCTCGTTTGCCTCCTATATCATAAAAAACCGGGCAAGTGCGAGTCGGACTCGCGCACGAAGGGTTCCGTACCATAATGCAAAAAAAAACAAAAAGAAAAGCAAAATAAAAAACGGTCACCCATCCAAGTACTGACCCCTCCCGACGTTGCTTAACTTTGGTCAAAAATCGCCCAGTATGGGAGCCCCATTTAAATCTTTATTTTATTCTGTTTTCAGTATTTGTTGTTATAGCGGCAACAGAAATACATCATCTGTGAAAATTTCAACTGTCTAGCTTTCACGGTTCGTGAGATACAGCCTGGTGACAGACAGACGGACAGACGGACGGACGGACAGCGAAGTCTTAGTAATAGGGTCCCGTTTTACCCTTTGGGTACGGAACCCTAATTAGTAATAGGGTCCCGTTTTACCCTTTGGGTACAGAACCCTAAAAAAGAATCTGTTATGGATATGATCTGATGATGATGGACATAAAGTCCTGACAGCAGTGATATTTTTGGTTGGTTTCTGGTTAAAGCTGGAATCACTCTTCTATTACCCTTCATAATTATACCTAAACCTCCGTCTGTCCGTATGTTATAGAGCTTTCTATTATAAACAGATATAACAGCTGATTTGTATTGATATCGCCCACGTCACCTCCGTGTTTTAAAGGTCCAGGTATTTATTATTATCTTCTTTATTTATTTTTCTTCTTAAGTTAGGTTAATTATAATATGGATATAAAAGTAAAATATAAAAACACTTACAAACAATAAAAAAAAAATTATAAACACATTATAAAAAACCTAACCTAGGGTGCCGCCGGCAGCGGGGCAGGGCCCAAGCTGCCGGTGGTCAGGGCCGCAGAGTGAGGAATCGACGTACTATACGCGCCGTGTCCAAAATTACCGCCTTATTATTATTATCATTAGACACGTGTAAACGTCAATATGTCGATATTTCGAAATTAATTAGCTACTGGAACTTGATAACCCCACATTCAAAAGTTCCAAGGTTCATCCTTATAAGGTTAGAGGAATGTTCCCAATGTTCCCATAGAGTTCGATATGAAACAACTTTGCGAAGGAACTATGTAGGTATATTAATTAGGTTAAGAACTCGACTGGTCCAAATAAAATGAATAAGTACCTACATTGATAAAATATTTTATTTAACCCTTCTTTGCATGGTGATGGAAATTTCTATCATAACATTGTCCTATGAAATAAAGGTGCTTTCGGAGGTGATTGATATTTATTTTTAATACTGTCAACTTTCAACACTAATCCATTTTCTGATTTTTGACTTTTTACTCAGTATTTTAATTTATAAAAAATACATTTGTTTAAAGACGAAATTTTGGAAAACTTGGAAAAACGTGGAAGTTGATGATTTTTAGTATGTGATTTTGGGCAGATTTTTCAGGGTTTGTAATTATGTTATATTTACAATCTATATCATAGGAATATCACAAATAGTGTACCTTTCAGATGGCAGTAAAATTTTTCTGATACCTCTTACTAATAGTTATATATTTACAAAAATATTATTTAGCCTATGCAACTTCTGACACTGATTTCGCAGTCGCAAATCGATGATGTAATTTTTTTTACTATTTTTCCCAGAATCAGTAAACAATTACGTGACACATATATTAATTACAGGCAAAAACAAAAAATCATGCAAAGAATTCTTTTCCTCTTTTCTTTAAAGATTGAATTCCAGTAAACTATACCTATACCTACTAGTATTGTAAATTTCATCTAAAATAATTTACAAATCCTATTTCACCTTGCTTATTTTACCGACGAGACGAGACAATACTTAGCTGCAAAAAATATCTAGGTACCTATACAACAAACCTGACACATACAAAACAAGCATAAATAACAATAGACATATCTACTCAGTATAAATCTTTGCTCGCGGATTAATGACCCCTAACTCCTTTAGAGAGGGATAACGCAAAACTGTATTTTTACACATTTTGTATAATTAAGTGAATTTAAAAATACCGACATCCATTTTTATTGAAAATGTTATGCTCGTTTATCGATTACCTGTAATTTATGTTATTACTAAAACATTGTTTGTTTCTCGTATAAGTGATTTATAATCTTAGAGAAATAAATATAATAACTGAACTGAACTGATTTTCATCATAGGCAAGACTATAGACTATATTTGTAAGGTATATGGTTACCCTGTAGGTATACATACTAGAGAGATTACAGCCGGAGACTCAAACGAATCCAATTTCGATCAGAATCATCAATTTACCTTTATCTTAACAGTTGCACAGTCTGGGCTATCAAAATCGCTGCAAACTTATTTTTGGTCTAACTCTATTTTCAGAAAAGGTAAGCTGAAGTGAGCTGAGATAAAAGATAAGAAGAAAACTGAGATTTTTGATTGCAAATTACAAAAAGATTCTTTTAGGTACATTGATATAAAACGTAGTATGAAAGAACTAAATTAAAACCAATATTTCACTTGTACCATAGCTTGTACTTAGACCACACAAAACTCACTCGATTTTAGACCGTATTCTCACACAATAAATTCCAAATTCAAATTAGGTAATTTTACTAATTATCCTGTTTCACGCTGCACTCAGGATCAGAAAAAAAAATTAAGTTAAAAATCTAACCTATTCTAACGTAAAACACGCGAGGGTACTTTGAAACTTGAGGGGAAACTTGGTACTTACTTCAAAACCAATCCAAGGAAGCATGGGTGTTTTTTAAGGAATAAAATATGTAGTTTTTACTCACAGTTCCTTCAGTTTTATGCCACTTGATCTCCGCACCGCAAAATATAGCGAACTAAAACGCAATTAACAATGTGTTCAAATGAATAGACACATTAACGATTCTTGAATAACAATTGGTTAGAAGCTACAGCGACAGCAGCGCCTCTTTTCGTAAAATGAGGAAACTTTCGTTGACAAAGTGCTGTCGCGTTAGTTTTGCTACTCGGCACTAGATGACGGTGTAGCTATACAGGGCGTCCCACGGCTATGCCACATGGAGGGAAAGTACCCTGAATATTGTAGATGGAACGTTTTACTGAAAGAAGACATTATTTTAATTTAAAAAACAATTTAAACTGCATTCATAGATTTTTAAATAATTACATGATTGAACCGGGAATCAAACCCGCTACATCAGTAAAAAAAATCACCCTGTAGCTTTATCATACCGATTGAAAGGCTTCATCATAAGGATTATTTTTTGCTAAATAACATAGTGTCAGAAACAAAAGGAAGACCATGAATTTTAACATTTGATGTGTAATTTAGCGAAATAATCAAAAGAGTGCGGCTATGTATTCAACAGATTGAGACTCATTTTGAGGATTAATAAATTAAATTGATTAATTTGGAATTAAAAATGTTAAAATTCATGGGCTTCCTTTTATTTCTGACACTATGTTATTTAGCAAAAAATAATCCTTATGATGAAGCCTTTCAATCGGTATGATAAAGCTACAGGGTGATTTTTTTTCTGATGTAGCGGGTTTGATTCCCGGTTCAACCATGTAATTATTTAAAAATCTAAGAATGCAGTTTAAATTGTTTTTTAAATTAAAATAATGTCTTCTTTCAGTAAAATGTTCCATCTACAATATTGAGGGTACTTTCCCTCCATGTGGCATAGCCGTGGGACGCCCTGTATATTTATGTTTTAATTTTAACTGTATGTTAAAACTAGAATGAATTTAATTAAGAATTATTGATAGTTATTAGTAACATGTATTTTATAATTGTATTTTTTCCTTATATGACACGAGTAAAGAGAATTTAATCTGAGATTTCAAATTCTTTTTGTGTATGAGTGATTACAGCGCCTCTTTTAGCGAATTGTGAAACATTTGACACAATGCACTCGAGTTGTTTGTTCTACTCTCCACTAGATGGTAGTAGTGAGCCACTTAATATTAGCAGTAATTGTTTAGTTATACAATTTTATTTCATTACTTACGTTTTTTAAATCCAACCTGTTTTATTATATATCTATTGTGTTAAAATATGTACGATAGTGCGGCTGTTGCACCCATACTTGACCGTTGTGTAACAAACTTGGTAACCATAACAACGGTTTGTTTACGTTTCTGTTGACTGACACGTTGTTGATCTTAGTGTTCTTAGTTATTTTTATCAAAATGCCTTTAAAACCAAGTAAACCGCAGCCTAAAAGTTCGTGTGATAAACATAAATGTAACAAACCTTCTACTGAGAAGATTAAAGTACCGAAAAAAGTGTTAATATCTAAAAAGTGGCACACGGACTGTTCGCATGAAGTGGAAACTAAGTCTGCCGGTATCATTGCCTCTAAGCCGCAAAGAAACAAGCCGAACAAAACATCGAATTCTTTACCCGTTGTGCCAAAACAAAGTAAAAGTCTTGATTTTTGCAAAACGTGTGGCGATATTGATGATATTCAGACAGCTGTAGCAAAATTTTCCAATACTGTCACAAATTCTACTAGTAAAACTAGTGCTGTGTCTTCTAAAAATAGTAAACATGCTATTTCTCCTAAAAATAGTCAACAAGCATTGAAAACTGACTCCCAGAAAGTAAAAGTGGAAACTAAAGTTTTAAAACAATTTTACAAAAACGAAAAATATGCAGATTCCAAATCTACAATAGATTATACAAAAACATCTAGCAAAAGGGTCAAAATTAACTCAAATAAGGGACCTTTGAAAACTCATAAAAATATTGATATTGAGGAGGAAGTGGTACAAGAGCATTACTTAAATGAAAGGTTTGCTGATTTATACGATTCTATGCATGATTTCGACAATTTCGTCAAGAACGATCAAGTACTGGATACTATAACTGAAGTAAACGAAAAACAAGCTTCATCTGATAATAAATCTTCATTATCTCATAAGAAATCTTCTGAAGAATCAATATACACTTTACCTTCAGACGATGAAATAAGTTGGAAGAAACTGAAAGAATTCAGAGAGAAGAATTATTTCGAATGTCATTCATCAAAAAACAGAATTGCAAGTAAGGCTAGCGTAATATCTCTTCAGGATCATAAATGTAGATACAGATTATATTTGAATGACAGATTATTTCCTGTAGCAATGGACAATGATCACAACGGCAATATACGATGCGTAGACTGTCATTTACCCTTAGAACTAGATCAAGAAGAAAACAACATAAATGGCACAATACAAGCTAAAGTGAAACTAGGTTCAGAAACTCAAGACATGGTCTTACTTCTTCCAATAAAAGAGCCTTTGATCATTAAACAGAAGAGAAAAGAAAAGAATGATGATGATGTAGTGTATTTTGGGTAAGTAAAAATGGATCAAAACGGGAATTCAAAGTTCAGTCCTTCTTTACCGAGTGATTCGTTGGCATTGAGGTATCAGAAGGGATATAGACAATTTAACGATGTTCAAAGCTATAGGTATGATAAGATAGAAGATTCTGATGTTATCTATATTTAGTAATGAATATACGTTTCTATGTTTGTATCTAAAGTAGGCAATTGTTTTATTTATTTATACACGAGTAGAATCATATCCAATCCATAGAAAAAATCATATCTGAGATCCGTTACTACAATGTACTTAGGTACCTATTTCTTTAAAAAAAACTATAATCTCTCTTTCTCTCTTGTATCTATTTAAAGACCTGAAAAAGTACATATTTTCAGTAACATAAAGTTCATTGTTCCAGAAAACCTTTAGGTACAATCAGCAACACTCGTAAATGTACATTGGTGGATCTTATTACAAAAGGCATAAGGTCCATCGATGTTCAGGCACGAGTTTAATGCACACAATCATTACCATATCGATTATGAATTCCTTATTTTATCTACGCACATATCATTAACGCTCTAAAATGCATTCAGAAAACATAGGAAATCACCAGCATTATGACAACCAATTTTACTATGAGTACTTTCTTATCTGTGGTAGTAGGTAAAATCTGTACTTTAAAGTTATAACTTTATAGATTTTTGTAAGGTTATGAGTTTAAATTTGGAACAGCTGTCAAAACTCAAGTGGGTGTCTATTCTAGTATCTATAGATATTAAAACGATTATCGATACGAAACGTCAATTCAGTATATTTTTTTAATATAAACCGTACGACATTTTATCTCGAGTGACATGAGAATAGGGACTTCATTCGTTTGTCTATGAATTTAAAAAAAACTACAGATGCGTGACATGTGTGAAAAAAGTTTTCATTTACCGCCATTTGACGAACAGTTTATCTTTTAATAAGTTTTAGGTATAAAATTAATTTGTTTTGTTGTTTTTAAACAAGTTTTAAGCAAAAGTTTCATATAAAATGAGTGATAAAAGATATTTAAGGAGACGGCACCTCTCAAATCTGCGAGTTTCGCCAGAGAGCAACGATTGATGTCGACTGAAATATGAGGTTAGTGAATATATAAAAGAAGGTAATTATATGTGTGTAGATAAAGTAGTGTATGTAACTGTACATAATTAGGCATTAAAACACTCGTGTGATCCTTTTAAGAAACTCACTTCGTTCGTTTCTTAAACCCACACTCGTGTTTTAATGCCTTTCATTATGTAGCAGTCACATAAACTACTATTATAGTCATGGGTGTGTACACACCACGTCAATGTATTTACGTATGAATAACAATAATGAAACTTCCGCATAAATAAAATCTCGGGAGTCTAATTATAATCACAGATTTTCCAGAAATTCATACAGGGACAACTTAACTAGTTACATATGTACAATCTGCAATAATATGTAACACAACGAAGGCCGCAAAAATATCTGACACGATCTTAATTTGTAGAGCCACAATTAAAAAATAGTTCCAGTAAAATTCCGCAACATGGCGCGTGATCATAATATTACTGACCAGACTTTAATAACATCATCATACCATAACATAATTACGTCGCTTGCAAGATGCCAATTATTGCAATTATTATATCAAGCATAGGAATATTTACTTTCAATCATTATTATAATATATTCATGATTATCAGTATTTTGCCCCCAAATTACCTCGCTATTTATAAAATCAATCAAATAAAAAAGTGAAAATTGCTGCAATCAGAGTCTTGACACTAATTACTATAGTTAGTTTATTTTAGCAATAGAAAGAAAGCTTACGTTCTTTCTCGTCAAGATTGACATGTCTTTTAATTGGAAATAGTACATTTCGATGCTAGTGCGGAAGGTATGTCATTACTTTGACAATGAAGAATGAAGAATGACATTTCCGCACGTGTATCGAACGACGTTTTTTAATACAGTTGCGAAAAAATAAGAAAAACATTGTTAATCGTACACTAAACAAAAGTGGTAACAGTGACAGCTCGGTTAGACGTCGTCTTTAAGTATATTATATCTATGGGCGTTTGACAGCTATTCCGTTCCATTCAGTCAACTTATTAAGAACGGAATTTTCAATATTGAATATTAAAAAATAAACGTGTTATAATGACGAAGAGGTAAGTAATTAAATATGAAATATGTAATATTTTTCGTATTCTTACATTAACGGTAGGTTTTTATGCTGATTACGACGTTTAAAGGAAAATAATATTAACACTCATCAATAAGTAGTCGTGAATTGGAACAAATATAAATTTAAAAAAATTGGAAAAGTAAAAAGCACTAGTTCGAGATAACCAACTTTCCGCACGCTAAACAGCTACGTAAAGTAGCACTTTTTGAGCAACTGTATTAAAAACTCTTTTTAAAAATAAGTAACAATTATTTATGAAAGCATAAGAATATAAAATTTATAACACGTAATTATGGCAATGTACGATCATTTAATGATCGTATTAGATTCATAATTGTTACATATTTGCCGAGACTTATTTTTAAAACAAAAAAAAACTATAAATTTGTCAACTTATGATTATTTACTAGTGATTAGGTACCAAATAGGTTGTCAACTACCTACATATCTATATATATTTTATTTTTATTGGACCGTCCGCCCCCCTCGCCGGAAGCGCATAAAGCTGCGCGTGCGCCGCGCGGCGCGCATTTCGCAGTGCGCAGTGCGTGACAGTGCCATGTGGAGAGTGCTAGCAGTCCTTGTCGTCGGCACCGCGATCGGCAGCGAACTGCGTGAGTTTTTTGTTTATTTATTTATTTACATGAATGTTATTACATTATTATGAATGTGAAGGAAGCGAAAGAGGTATGTCAGGATCGTATTAGCAAGTGGAAATCCGTGGTCTCTGCCTACCCCTCCGGGAAATAGGCGTGATTATATGTATGTATATGTATGTGTTATTTATTTACAATATCTGAACATTAAACACTTACGAGGAAAAGTACCCACCTTGTCCACCTCCGATTTGATTTAAGGGGCCCACTGATTAACAGGCCGCCGGACGGTATCGGCCTGTCTGTTGTTCGGAACTGTTAAAATTTTGTTCTAACTGACAGGCCGATGCCATCCGGCGGACTGTTAATAAGTGGGCCGCTTAATTTTTATATCGGGTGAAACAGAACGAAGGACTTTTACGCAAAATGGGATTTGTTCAGGCTAAGTACGTACTTTATTTTTCACTTATTAATCACGTTGATGTTTCTAACCGTTTTTGAGATACAGTTTGTTAAACATTAACGCGAAATCTGTATGTTTCAACCCTAGCAAGTAGATCCTATTGAATGACTTGACATGTGTCATTTTAAAATATAAATAACTTTGTAGGGTTGTCACTCATATAAAAATATTTCATTTTAATGATTTTGTTTTACTTTTAAATACAGCTTTACGATTGTATATGACTTAGATAACACTATCCTTTCAGCTTAGTCTCTAGAAATTATATATTATAGAGTAGCTCAAAATAACAGACATGTATTTTTTTAGTAATTGCCCAAACTCAACCTATTGGGAGAAATTATCCTCCAAAGCAGCCATTCTCTAAGTGAGGAACCCTATGGTTCCGCGACACCCCTGCAGGGGTCCACGAAAAATTTAACGTAGGGTTAGGTTAAATTTTATGTACAATGTAGGGTTCCAAAAAAAAGGTAAACGCCAAAGTTAAAACGGCCGTTTTTGTTTTGAGTTCCTAATCGACGAAACCAGCAACACAAAAACTAGTTTGATCTATTCAAAAGGTACTTAAATACACAATACAGTACGTAACGGCCCCCTTTTTTCAATATCTTTCGTTAAATTTAAATACCCACGATTATTTAGCTGTGGCGCTAGTGTGCACGTTGAAGGGCTCTTAAATATTTGAACACTCATTGACAATAGAGGCGTGTTCGGATATTTGTGAGCATCTTTCCCGCTCTAATATTTCTGACGTAAATCCTAAGCATTATGGATAATATGGAGATATATTTTAGCACTGAGTATGCCTAGATATAATTACCGATAAACAACCTTGATAGAGATAAATTAAACACGTACATTGTAAGAGGAATCATTATCCACTACGAATAACATAAATCAGCACGTAACATCAATTTAAGATGAACATAATATCGTAAATTACTTTGCTTAGCAATATGATATAATACACTGCATAAAGGGGTCCATATTGGGTCGCATAATAATTGATTGTCCTAATGTAATGTTACGCATAAAACTCATTTCTCATAATTGTTATTGTGCTGGAAATATTAACATTTTTGAAAAATTATAACACCAGCCTAACCTACCCTATTCTATACAACCTATGCAAAATATTTTAGAAAATACTTTCTGTTTCAGCTGGAGAAAAAATATGCGAAAAGAGTTTTATGCGTAACATTACATTATGACAATTAATTATTATGCGATGAGATAGGATCCCTACATAAAGTCTTCTTCTTTTTCCTCGGTCCCTCATTGCTGAGGATCGCGACCATGTATGCTACGTCTCCACAGTGTGCGATCATAACTATCATAAGCCATATGGGTCACGTTCTGCATGTTGCCGCCAACCACCCTCTTCACAACATCAGACCATCTCGTGGGTGCTTTTCCACGCGCTCGCTTGCCCTCTATTTGGCCCAAGATAATCTGCTTTTCTTTTCTTTTTTTATGCTTTGTATAGTCTTAGTAAATCAGATAAATAAAGTGTAGAAATTGATTTGAGCTGCCTATTTTAATCATGAGTCATGTAATGTATGAAACCACATATTTCCATTAGGTACAGTCAAGTGTAATATGGATGCACTCATTATACTCATAAATATGTTCCATAGACGTATTGTATACACCCATATTTTACACTTGACTGTAGGTACCTACTTATTTTGTTTAACCTAATGCAGCAAACATTACTGTGTTTTTATCTGATTTGTTTATAAACTTAGGTATGTAGGTACAAAATTAGAATTGCTTAATTAAGTTTAAATAATATAAATAATAAGAAGTATATTTCTATCATGAGTATATAAATACATATTTATCATTATTCTCTTTTCTTTTATAAGTTTTTCATTACCTATTTATTATTCGAAGCATTAAACTATCGAGTTTTTCAATGAAATAAGTAGTGTAGTGTACTCGTATTAGGTACAGGGGCCCATTTCGCAAAAGCTTGTAACTTGTAATACAAGTGGAAGTCCCTTTCCAACATATGCTGTCAAAAAGTGACATCCGCTTGTATTACAAGTTACAAGCTTTTGAGAAACGGGCCCCAGATATTTAATTGTTTATACATGTGACAAATCTAGAATTGCAAGCCGGGGTCCGTTTCTCAAAAGTTTGTAACTTGTAATACAAGTGGAAGTCCCTGTCTAACAAAAGCTGTGAAAAAGTGACACCCGCTTGTATTACAAGTTACAAGGTTTTGAGAAACGGGCCCCAGAGCATTTGGTGTTGTCATTACGGTACCTACACCATTAAAGATACAATCACCAATGTTGGTCTCATCAATTTACAAGTGAATGCAACATGCTGGGGTCAAGAGTGTCAAGACCGCCCACTGCACTTTTGAATTACCAAATTTGTTTATGAATATTATTATGTTTGTTCAGGGTTATTGTTCTTTCAATATGTTTTATTCCAAACACATCAAGTTCTCCTCTGTTGAGGAAATGTAGCTATTTGATTTCATATATGTACAGTCAAGGAATTTAAATTCCGACCCATTTCGTACTTTGTCACAGTGACAATCAATATGAAAGCCGCTAGAGACCTCATACGGTTGTCACTGTGACAAAGTACGAAATGGGTCGGAATTTAAATTCCATGACTGTACCTATATATTCCATAGACGTTAATATTTATGTCAGTTTATAGCTTTCGACTCGTGCTAGGTAGAAGGTACCTACTACCTAGCACGATTTAGAAATATTTAAACAACCTGAGTTCTTGAGCGACTCTCGCAAGCCTTCATCTTAAAATCCTCGTCAATAATCATTCAAAAACATCCTTGGCATATTAATGTGCCTTTTGTTTAAAAGTCCTGATTGCCATTCCTTTGGAGTCGTTTCGGAAGTTCGATGTTATTGACCACCGAGATGGTTCAAGGTCTATTGGCCTGTAATTGTTATTTATCTTGCTGATGAGGTTCTAGTAACGTGTCGGGTACTTTGACGCAATTTTTTAACACTTCTGAATTGAATTTGTCGCTTTTTTCAAATTTAATTTCCAAAATATCGATCCTAGAAGAAATATTGTGAGGACCAAACTTGTAGAGAATCAAATTTCCTACATTTTTTGTCCTCACGATTTTACTGTAAAGTCAAAAATGGCCGAGTTATTCAAGAAAAACCGTTTTTCGAATATACACAGGAGCCTGATTCAGTCTACTTTTTGAATTTACACTCCCAGTGACCCCCCCCCCCCCAAGGGACCTACGAAAAAAAAAATCCAAGAACTGATTATTCACGGGTAGGGTCGGTTTTTTGGATATAATGACTGGACTAAGATAATCAGATACAAATAAAGATACAAATAAAGAAATGCAAGCTTGTAACAAAAAAGACGCAAACTTACCTATAAATTATAAGTAATTTGTAGGTAAACAATATGACGCAACGCCTATGTTGAGTTAGGTTAGGCACATTACGTAGATATTAAATAACTTCCTACTAGTTACGCCCTGCGGCTCTGCTCGTGGCACGAGGTTTACATAATTTGCGTTTCCTGGGGTCGTAAGTTCGATGATAACTTTTAATAGGTACTAGTTTTATGCTTAAAATCAGTGATTGAAAACTGGTTATTTCTCTACGTATATGTATGTCGGCGGCCGATCGTAAGATCAGTCAAATCGTTCGTTCCTAGGCATATCGTGAAATGTGAAAAGCTTTGACTCGTTCCCTGAGTCGACGGAGCCCCGCGTAGCTCTTGCGCGTGCCCTTCGGGCATCTGAAGCAACCTAACGAACCTATCATACCTATATATTGGTTTAATGCGAATAATCGTCAAAAAATTACACAGGAACATTACGATCTGCCTGATCTTACGATCGGCCGCCGACATGTATACTAGCTACGTCTAGACTTCATCTGCGTGAAATGATGATGATGATTAAAAAAACCATCCTATGTACAAATGAACATGGACGCAATAAAGATATGAATTATGAAAACTATCCTATGTCCTTCCCCGGGCCTCAAACTATCTCCATACCAAATTTCATCTGAATCGCTTCAGTGCTTTGCGTGACACAGAGACAGACAGGCAGAGTTAGGTCCACACCGAGTTGCGATATGCGTGATGGTGGAATAAAGGCAACAATTCCGTTCGGCGTAGAAAACAAATGGTATATCGTACCTTGTCCTAAATTCCATTTTATGTGTCCTACGGCGGCTGAGGTACAACCACACTTTTTTAATCGACTGCCCAAAAAAGAGTGTATTGTTTTTGCTAAGCACGAATGACGTATATTGATTACCGGCACGATTTTTTTCTCATTTATCTTAACACTGTTAACAAGACAGACCCTGACGAGACGTGCAAGAGTATTAAGTAATGAAATAATAATTTAACCAACGAACTATGTATATTGTACAGGTATAATATAACAGTTATAGAGTCCGTGCATGTGCGCGTTGGAGAGTCTACCATCTTGTGGCCTGAATCGGAAACATAATTATGTGCACATGTTCATTGCCAAAGCAAGTGCTACCATCTACCGTTTTCATAGTTGCACATACTTGTGCAAAGTAGGTTCTGCCATCTTGTGGGCTACATCGGAAGCATAAACAACACATTTACGCCTCGCGCCAAAAATCTGACGGCTCCTATGATGCCCCCTATAGTTCATGCACTGGGCCTATACTGAATATTCACAAAAAAATTGTATTGCCACTATTGCCACCGTCATGAACCTACCCAACTAGAATTATAAAAAAACCGGGCAAGTGCGAGTCGGACTCGCGCACGAAGGGTTCCGTACCATAATGCAAAAAAAAAACAAAAAAAAAGCAAAAAAAAACGGTCACCCATCCAAGTACTGACCACTCCCGACGTTGCTTAACTTTGGTCAAAAATCACGTTTGTTGTATGGGAGCCCCACTTAAATCTTTATTTTATTCTGTTTTTAGTATTTGTTGTTATAGCGGCAACAGAAATACATCATCTGTGAAAATTTCAACTGTCTAGCTATCACGGTTCGTGAGATACAGCCTGGTGACAGACGGGCGGACGGGCGGACGGACGGACGGACGGACGGACGGACGGACGGACAGCGAAGTCTTAGTAATAGGGTCCCGTTTTACCCTTTGGGTACGGAACCCTAAAAATAGCCAATCACTCCGCGATAAGAATTGCAAGCGACGTCAATTAACGTCAATCAGCATCAAAACGAATACATTACGCTTGTTTATTCACAGTATCAAAAAAGAGATATAACGTCCATCATTTCACGCAATCTTCGTAACCGAAACAAAGGGATACGTAACTCTTAGCGCACGTTAAAGACGCAAGAGTACGTAATTGAACGGTAAGGCTGCAGCGGGATGACGGATGACAGCGGGAGCATAAGCGGAAAGGTGTACGCAGCGATTTGCATTAGACCGCGAGTGGTAGCGACACCCAAAAGCCTTTGTTTGTCCACGCTAACAATCGTCACCTGATATTGGCAAATCACCGTTCATTGCTAGTCAATAAATTTACCTTGACTCTATGTACAGTCAAGGAATTTAAATTCCGACCCATTTCGTACTTTGTCACAGTGACAATCAATATGAAAGCCGCTAGAGACCTCATACGGTTGTCACTGTGACAAAGTACGAAATGGGTCGGAATTTAAATTCCTTGACTGTACCGTCGATAGGTACATAGAGTTTTGTGTTCATAACTACATATAATAAGAATAAGAATAATTTATTGTGAAAAGCTTATTGCTGTTACATTGTGCTTGAACATTTACATTTTACGTAATGTTTTGTTTGCTTATCACTTCGAGCAACACGGAAGGGAGGCGGCATTCGCACTATTTCCCCTCTGCCGAGGTACAAGATTAGCGCGTCAATAAAATCTAGCGCGGGTAATAAAACTAGTTGCACTTGGATTTTTCACTAGACCGAGTCCAGACGCGCGCGTGAACACTGCTGCACAAAAATGCCTATTTCCTCGGTTTTTTGTTATAAAAAGAGGTCGGGGACATCAAATTTACAAAAAGAAAGTGTTACATTTCACATGTAATATTTTTTTTACATATCATACGTTAAATTACATTTAAATACAATTATTATATTTTAGTCTCAAGTAATTGTTGGATTTATCGATTTTGCTCGCTCAGTACAAATTGCGGATCGGTCGAGCGACAAATCCGACTTCTCATCTCTCAGAATATAATGACATACTTCAACGAAAATGTGTTAGTGTGCGTGTTGTGACACTAGTCACTCGACCGTACACAAAAAGAGATCGAGGTTTGCAAGATTTGTCTTTGACGTGTGTCATTTTCTATGTATTTGTGTCGTCATTACAGATTGGATTTTGTATGTAAGTGTGTGAGAAATGCGACTGTGTGCACCTTTCCCCCCGCGAAAAATGGCAGAAAGATTTGTACGGCGAGATATCGCTTGGGCCCCTCCCTTCCGACATGTCGGAAGCCGGTGTTGCTCGAAGGCTTATCATAATAAAGAAGCTGGATTAATTTAGAAAAAAAAGTGGATATGATGGGAGAGGTCTATGACCTAGACCAGCTATTCTCAAAGTATGTTCCGCGGAACCCTAGGATTAAAGCCTCTGTTGGGGCTCCGCGAAAATACTTGTAATAATAAGAAAAAAACCAGCACTTCTATAGGTATATCTGGTCCACAGTGACGAACGATTTTTTTAATTTGGGGCTTCGTCAAATATTTCGCTTTCCAAAAGGGTTTCGTCAACAAAAAAGTTTGAGAACCGGCGACCTAGACAGTAGCTATACAATACACACGTAATAGAGTTGCGTAAATTTACAATCGAAAATTATAAGATATCGCCAATCAGTCATTTAAAAAATTCCAATATCAACAGTTTAATAACAAACTTCAACCAATATAGAAATGCCATGTGGTTCCACTAGCTTCTCAACGAATTGCTACATAATGTTCTGCCCGCTTCCGCTTCCGCCTAGTCAATAGACAAAGCCTTAGCCTGCGCCGGCGCACGTAACGTCGAAAGCGGTTGCGAAAGCGATAAGCGAGAAATGTAGCGAGCTAGGTCAAGTTCGGCGGAAGTAGAACGCTTAGCCGACTTAAAAAGGAGGGTACGTATTATTGACAGCTACGGGTCACATTGGAGAATCAGTAACATTTAATTTGCTGTTGTTGTAACTTTCAGGCCAATACGAGTTTCATTTATTCGATCTGATTCCAATATGATACTTTACGTGGCGTTTTTGGCTCAAGAAATGTCACTTTTAATAGATATTGGAAACAGATCTAATAACTAAAACTCGAACCGGCCTGTTTTTGTCATGGTCGGGAGCCTGATGGGTCTGCTCCCTAGATATGTTCCCATTATATCCATTAAATACCTACCCCTAATCCCAAGAATTAGCGTAGGCACTAGTTTTTTGGGAGTATGGGTACTCCACGGGTACTCATATCTCTTCGCCTGCACACGCTCGTTACCTACCTAGGTACTTGGTCGGCAATCAGGCTATTAATGTATTACTCCAAAATACTACGAGTAAATACGGATGCGGAAATGCGGAAATAACCAAAACCAATACTTTTATAATCTAAAAGTTCAATGTACGGAGAATCTCTTGGCCTGACGCCATAAAGTCAAAAACCCGCATGTTGTGGCGCAACGACCAACGACCCGAAGTGGATCTTGGCCTCCGAGACCACAGACCGCCATGTTACTCTATCCAAAGCCGTTTCTATCCAGTCGACGGCGCCGAGTTCGCTAAGATCTTTTTGCGCATGTTTTAAAAACAATATTTTCTTTAAATTTATTGTCTATTATAATTCGTGTTTTATCAAATAAACGATTATCTTATCTTATCTTATCTATCTATGATAATAGGGTTAAGTACACCATAGTCGCACCAATAAAAGTCTGCAGCGGATTTGATATCCCACGCAGTGTGTTATTTTAAATACGTCTAAATTTCATAAAAGTTTGACGTTTAAAATAACACTTGCACTGCGTGGGCTATCAAAATCGGTATCGTCTTGGGTCGTCCCATTCGTTTTTCGCCAAGTTCTTAAATTAGTCCTATTCTGCTTTCGTCACTCATTCTACATTGAAAGCCACCCACGACTGTAACGAATGTAGAATGGGTGACGAAAGCAGAATAGGACTAATTAAAGAACTTGACGAAAAACGAATGGGACGACCCAAGACGATACCTCAGAATCGCTTCAGACTTTTTACGGTCTAACTCTACGAGTATATGTATGGATTATGGGCTCCTGAAATCATTGATCCCTTCAGAATACCTACAAAACTAGGGGCCAATGACTGCTAGGGCCATTCACTGGGTATTTAGTTTAAACACAGGATTCAACAACCGCTATTGCTTCATACCAATTCATAGTCCACACAGTGCTTGAGCCATCGCCGCTCACAAGGCCTAGACTAGACCTTGTCACGAATACCCCTCGTTTCCATGATAATTATGGTTTCGACACTGCGGTCAATCAACCCGAACCGGCGTTGCAATAAGTACCTCATTTAAATAAGCCGGAGATAATTTATATTTAAAGCGGTTCTATGGGTTATTTCAAAATAGTGCATATTTAAAGCAGTTCTGAAGATGTGTATTACAAAATGAGCTCTGCTATTCTTGAGTGGTTTACTAATATGTGGCCGAAAATTGTATGGCAAATTATCACTTCCCAAACTATTTTTCCCATAGTATCATTTGGCAAAACTATCAGATGGCAAACCAATGTTTCGCATATATAACATGTCGCAAATGATTATTTACAATATTATTGTATGGCAAAATATTTAGTTGGTCATGTTTCAAAATGTCTTTTATTGTTATGTCGAATGTATTGATAGGCATAAATTATTTTTCGCCTAATATTGTGATGCATACTACTAAATACCCTAATAATATAGTACTCAACTACTCATGGTACAAATTACAGTAGCATTTTATTTCGTTACGTAGGTAGTTTTTTCGAGATGTGCAGTTCAATGATGGAGGTAGTAATTTTGTTTACTACATTTCTGGCAACAGTTTGTTTTCGTGGGGTCGCAATTCTTACCTAACCTAACCCACTTTTCTGGCAACAGTTCGTTTTCTTGGGGGTCGCAGTTCTAACCTAACCTAACCCACCTTTCAGGCAACAGTTTGTTTTCGTGGGGTCGCAGTTCTGACCTAACCTAACCCACTTTTCTGGCAACAGCTCGTTTTCTCGGGGGTTGCTGTTCTAACCTAACCTAACCCACTTTTCTGGCAACAGTTCGTTTTCTTGGGGGTTGCAGTTCTAATCTAACCGAACCCACTTTTCTGGCAACAGTTCGTTTTCTTGGGGGTGGCAGTTCTAACCTAACCTAACCCACCTTTCAGGCAACAGTTTGTTTTCGTAGGGTCGCAGTTCTAACCTAACCTAACCCACTTTTCTGCCAACAGTTCGTTTTCTTGGGGGTCGCAGTTCTAATCTAACCTAACCCACCTTTCAGGCAACAGTTTGTTTTCGTGGGGACGCAGTTCTAACCTAACCTAAGCCACTTTTCTGGCAACAGTTCGTTTTCTTCGGGGTTGCAGTTCTAACCTAACCTAACCCACTTTTCTGGCAACAGTTCGTTTTCTTGGGGGTCGCAGTTCTAACCTAACCCACCTTTCAGGCAACAGTTTGTTTTCGTGGGGTCGCAGTTCTAACCTAACCTAACCCACTTTTCTGGCAACAGTTCGTTTTCTCGGGGGTCGCAGTTCTAACCTAACCTAACCCACCTTTCAGGTAACAGTTTGTTTTCGTGGGGTCGCAGTTCTAACCTAACCTAACCCACTTTTCTGGCAACAGTTTGTTTTCGTGGGATCGCAGTTCTAACGTAACCTAACCCACTTTTCTGGCAACAGTTCGTTTTCTCGGGGGTCGCAGTTCTAACCTAACCCACCTTTGAGGCAACAGTTTGTTTTCGTGGGGTCGCAGTTCTAACCTAACCTAACCCACTTTTCTGGCAACAGTTCGTTTTCTTGGGGATTGCAGTCATCTAACCTAAAACATGTTGGTACAGTCATCAAATCTATTAGCGTAGTGGCACCCGTCCATGGAAATATGTAGATACGTTTGTTAAAAAAAAAGCCACCAACAGGTCAAATAGCCATCAAAATATATTATGAAAAGTAAGTATAAATAAAGCAAACGTTTTTTGACAATTAAGAGTTAGCTAAGTTGAAACATTTGCTCAGTGACTATTTGTCTTAATGAATTTTGGTAAAATGAACATCTACTAAATAAAATTGTGATCAAATAAAAAGTATGCGAAGTTTCAATTTTGGCAAACGTTATGTAACAATAAATAGTTAGGTATAATAAAACATTTGCTTAGTGACTATTTTTCTAAATAAATCGTGGTAAAATGAACATCTGCTAAATAAAATTGTGGTCAAATAAAAATTATGCTAAATAATAATATGCTAAGCATTGGTTTGCCAACTAAAAGTACTGCAATAAGTTGGTTGGGAAGTGAAATTAGGCGAAAAATATTTCGGCGAGATGGCAGTACACCATTCTTGAGTATTGAGAGAGAATTGAAAAGTAAGTGTCTATTATAAGTAGGTATGTATAGGGTTGGTAGGTCATTTTTAGGTCTAAATTTGAAGAATATGACTAGTTTTTACACGACTTTCAGCTTAAAAAACTTCAGTTTCTAAAAATCTCGAGTCGAGATTGAGTCTTTTAAGAGCAACTTAAAAAGGCTCGATACTTCGGATGAAGATTTCATTAAAAAATTGTATACATTATATTGAGAACCTCCTTCTTTTGAAATCTTGAAGTCTGTTAAAAATAGGTACCATTAGGTCAACATTCCCTTTTATCTGAGGGTCAGCTAAGCTATGAATCTTGGCCACGTACGACGAAGGTTGGAGTGCTCATAAAGCGAAAGGATAGATCTCCGAAAATAAATACAGTACTTTATGAGCCTGGCACGTTACCTACGTGACACTGTGCTTACTATGAATGGGTCATGGATAATGTATCGAATATATCGAATATTATATCATTAACCTCGTGTATGGAAACAAAATATGAGTGACAATATTTCGTCATCTTGTCATCAAATTTTAACAAACTAGGGTGCTGTAATTATAATTATAATTATTGGCCACTACCATAGAGAAATATAACCACTTCACTTCATAGTAATTGTAATTAGTCACTCTTAACAAGAAGGCTTCCATGGGCTTCTTTTCCTTCAGATTTATTAGGAGTGGCCAATTACTATGTAGTGGCAGTAGCAGTCACCCTAAGATTGAAATGACATTAACAGACCGTTTGGTGCAATCGAACCACACCTATGTGTTTTTGAAAACGTAATCCACTTGAATACTATTCGATACAACTATACTGTTACTACCATTTGCTACAAACTTTCAGTGGCTTAATTGTAACGAGGACTCTTTCCAAAAAAATACCAACTTTATTTTATTCTCCTAAAATACAACAGAATCTATGACTATTTAATGATAATAAAACATCATTTTCAGCGGAGAATTTCGTGCGATGCCGGCAGAAGGACCCGAAGCTGAACGAATGCCTGAAAGCTGCCGTGCCTGATGCCCTCAGAAAGATGAGAAAAGGTGATCCATTTAAGATGATTTATATATTAACATTGCTTCTGAGTTACCCACTTAATGCCTCTATAGCCTACAAGAGGACTGTACTTACTTGGTTTGAGTTTTATGCCTTTGACACTTCAAAGTAATGAGACTGCAAGGATGTCCAGGGAAAAAAAACCGAAACTTTTGAGAACTTTTGCGATAAATTCCTTGCGCAGAAAAGAGCTGAATATCTAGCTTCAATTGCTGAATTTATACACAAGCGCCAATAGTACTTTTTCTAAGGACATAATACCCTAATCGCTACTCACTTTTTGATGAGTCTTTGTTAGTTTAACGGAATCTAGAGTGATGCAAGGAAATTGAGCTACTGGCAATATGTAGGAGAAAATCGGGTAAAGCGAACACCCCAGGCAAAGCGAATTCGGGCTCCCAATCCTAAACTATTCGACTTTGTCGGACCACGTGCCTATATGATGTTCAGGATCCTTCGCTCTATGAGCGGCAAGCGTCACAGGGAGCGGTCGCTGCTAGCGTCCTCGGTGACGAGTCAACTAAAACCAGGGATGAAATTAGAGAAGCCAAAAGAAGAGCTAGCCGAAATACGTCATGAAAAAATAAAAAAAGATTCGAAACTAAGCTATTATAATAGTAATGTAACACAATATTTATTTACATATAAGGTAGATACAAATATTAAAAATAAAAATAAACTAACTTATCTATAAAATAAAAATTAAATTAAAACTAAAAACTAACACTAAATAAAATTACATTAAATTATAATATATCTAAGAAATTGGGCCCCTTTGGCATGGTGCAGGACGCTGGCAGCATTTCCCCGCTGTATTGCTAAGCTAATACGTTGAGCGAGAAAGCTGCCAGCTCCTCAGTCACCGGTGAAGTCTATAATCCTTTTTGAAACTGGCAATATTAGATGCAATAATAACAATATAACAATTTCAGGTATCCCCGAGCTCGGCGTGCCATCAATAGAGCCTCTCCACGTAGCGGCCATCAACATTCAGTCGGGCGTCGGTCCCATCGTCTTGGCTCAAAACTACAGGAAGATACAACTTCACGGGCTTGCGGAGACTACACTCACCACTTACAAGTACGTAACCTAGATGCCTTAAGTTTTGGTTTTGGATTAAATAGACATAAAGGATCAAAAAAGACCTCTTTACTTACTTACTTAATTAATCATCATCATCGGTTTTCATTTCCAGAGCCGACCTGAAGCACTACCGCCTGGTGACCAACTCCCTGACTCCAAAGATGGAGTTCATCGCCGACTACGTGATGAAGGGAAGGATCTTGGTGCTGCCGATCCAAGGGAAGGGTGTCGCCAATGTTACTATGGGTAAGTCATCATCATCCGTTTACCACAGCGCAGAGCTGACTTGAAATATCTACTACCGCCTGGTAACCAACTCTTGGACCATCATCAGTTTTTGGGGCATAAATTCAAAGACTATTAAAACATTATCTCCCTGACATCTACCTAACAGCAAAAAAAGGTCAACCACCCCGTTTGAACTCACCGTCATAATATTATCATAATTAAATTAAAATACTTATTAAAAATTTCCTTTCTGGAATGGGAATGTACATACCTACAGTAGAAAAATACGTACAGTCAGCAGCAGAAGTTGCTAAGCGGGCCAGGTGTTCAAAATTACCTTGACGCGACTTTATTGTTAAGAGCATAAGAGCGCGTGAAGGTAATTTTGAACACCTCGCCCGTTTAGCAAGTTCTGCTGCTGAAGTTCTGACTGTACTTAAACACAATTTTTCATTCAATTAGCATCATTAGAGGTAGAGAGTAAAAAAAGTGTTGCGAAATAATTGCGGCTTATCGTATCCTGTACAAGTGATAATTAATTTGTTTTTGTCATTTAAGTTATAAAACCCGTCTTACAATTATATGTTTTCGAAATATGACGTATGAACTGCGTACCTATGAATGACAGACCATGATGAATTACGAAAAAAATAACTGTGTTTTTTAATCAATTTTTAGATATTTCGGAACTGTACCGCTTATGGAACAATCCATATTACTTACCTTTGCAATGTTTCCATCCCATTTCAGTGAACCTAGTAGTGAAGCACGACCTGATAGGCGAGCCGGTGGAACGCGACGGACAGACATACATGCACATAAAGGACTACAAGGTCCGCTTCTTGCCGAAGAGGGTGTATTTGCACTTTACCAACCTCTTCAACGGGGACAAGCGGCTGGGCGACCAGATGAACTTGTGAGTACCTAGACATACATGCACATACATGTACAGTACCTAGACATAAGGACTGCAAGGTCCGCTTCTTGCCGAAGAGAGTGTATTTGCACTTTACCAACCTCTTCAACGGGGACAAGCGGCTGGGCGACCAGATGAACTTGTGAGTACCTAGACATACATGCACATACATGTACAGTACCTAGACATAAGGACTGCAAGGTCCGCTTCTTGCCGAAGAGAGTGTATTTGCACTTTACCAACCTCTTCAACGGGGACAAGCGGCTGGGCAACCAGATGAACTTGTGAGTACCTAGGATGTCTAGACATACATGTACATACATGTACAGTACCTAGACTTGGACTGCAAGGTCTGCTTCTTGCCGATGAGGGTGTATTTGCACTTCACCAACCTCTTCAACTGCGATAGCGGTTCGTCGATCACATGAACTTGTGAGTACCTAGAGTCCTTAACTCTACTGTACCTACACCTACATTGTATATAGGTATCGTTGTCTAAGGGCTGGTACAGACGGCAACTTGTATGGAAACTGCACGCCGACGTTGCAGTTGGCGATAAATCCCATACAAATTCCAGTCAGGTTGCAGTCCGTCTGTATCAGCCCTATATAGTGACAAAACAAGCGTTATGGAGCTTACTGGGGGATTTTATCAATTTGTATAATGGGTCAAACAGATCACTGTGTTACGTTCTTTCCTGTGGACATACACAAAGTTAAGGGCTATAAAGGTTAATTTTCTTATTTAACCCTAACCCACGTAAAAAGGTCCTCCTTTTATTTACAGAACTATGATAAAATCATTACTTACATGCCCACAAGCTGTTAACTATTGCCCACAGGGGAGAAAAATGTACAGTTCGCGCGAACACGCTAGTTTTCTCTCCTGTGGGCAATAGTTAACAGCTTGTGGGCATGTAAGTAATAATTTTATCATAGTTCTGTAAATAAAAGGAGGACCTTTTTACGTGGGTTAGGGTTAAATAAGAAAATTAACCTTTATAGCCCTTAACTTTGTGTCTGTCCACAGGAAAGAACGTAACACAGTGATCTGTTTGACCCTAAATACAGTGTGTAGTAAAAGCCTGAGCCGATACAGGACACAATTTAGTCCGAGTCTAAAGATGACTAGATTGAATGACTGGTTGCCCCAATCTGTCACATCGATATAACAAAACTGGTAGGTATAGGATGTTTTGGTTATGAACTATCGGTGTAAAAATTACCATACACTGAAAATCTAATAAAAAATATTATTCAGCTTTTTATGCGTTAAACCACTAAAATGTAGGTAAACATCTTGTTTCTGAAGTGTCTTATTTCGTGTACAGTCAATTGTTAAACATGGGTGTAGCCAACTTATTCAAAAATATGTCCCATAGTTCTTCATTCGCTGACATAAGTGGACATATTTTTAAGATGATTTATGCACCCATATTATTTTTACAGTTGACTGTACCTACTCTTGTTTTTTTCTAGGTTCCTGAATGAGAACTCAGAACTAGTGTTCAACGAGCTCAAGGAATCCTACGAGAAGAGTCTCAGCTCCGTTTTCCAAAACGTCACCAACACCATCTTCGATAAGGTGCCTATGAACAAAATCTTTCTAGAAGACTGAATTAGACTTAAGTGCTCGGTAATTTTAAAGTTCTGGACTTTCAAATGAAACGCAACAGAGTATTAAACTAAAATCCTACGAACAATGTCGTTTGTGTATGATATTATTTATTTATTGAGAGGAAACCAAAGTCTTTAAAATATTATTAAAACAACTTTAAGAAAATCTGATCTATCTATCTGATGATGATATTAAAATGAAGTAATAAAAAATATTAATATTGTAGAAAACTTTATTGAGGGATTTGTAATGAATAAGAAAACAAAAATAATTATTTATATTAAGATAAATTAAAAGTAAAGGTAGTGTTTAAGTGGGATTACCATTAAGAAATGTCTGATTTTCTATATTTATTTGATTGGTAATGTAAGGTCTATAATAAATTAAACCTTTTTTACTAACAATTTGTTTCATTTTCGAAAACGACGCCACCTGTCGGTGAGTAGCAGAACTAATAATTATAACGCCATCTATTGAAAGTTGTTCAAACTAGTTAAACGACATACATACAGTTGCTTTTCTGGTAGTAATGTTTAGGTACGTCTCCGCGGTCAAATCGCGAAGGGGACCTGGTAATTACTTTCGAAGGTCTTCTCTCGTTGGTTTCTATGTCTTGCCGGTTTCCGTTAGCGACTTGGCGGGCATACTTCATGCAGTACGCTTTGCAGAAAGCTTCGTTGATTATAATTACTGCGGAAGAAGTTCACCATTTAGCGAGTAGATGGCGCTGATCTCAAAAATGTTAATCACTACAAGTGAAATTTCTTGCCAAAGTTGGTACTTTATTTGAAAATAAATACTTACGAAGCGTTACTAGAATAAAATAAATCACGAATCCGAGTATAATTGTATCCTTCGTCTCTTCCATACTAAAGAGAAATCCTGAAAGAAATATATTATTATGGATTAGGAGAGTATTTTTCTGTCAAGAAAAAGTAACTTTTGTATTACAATTCCTCATTGGTCTCAGTGGTGGATTAAAAATAAGACAAAAACCGGTCAAGTGCGAGTCGGACTCGAGTTCCAAGTGTTCCGTTCCATATTTTAACAATGTATGTATGTGGAACGTGAATGAAATTTCTTTAAAAATCCCGTAGGGGTCGGATCAAAAACAAAATAATTAAGTCCGACTCACGCTTGACTGCACGTGTCTAATAGGTTTTCCTGTTATCTATAGGTAAAAGAACTATTTTGTATATTTTTTTCAATCGTTAAACCAGTGTCAAATTTTACTGGTAACTTCAGGTTTGACCGGTTAACCCGGGTTAGTGGAATGGTGCAAGTGCATGGCGCCTTAAATGCGTAAGAAGAATAAGAATATTCTCCTGGCGCATATGTACTATGGCGTACGTAAGAAACCCTCAAGTAACAATTTGTGGTACTATAGCAGTCGATAGAACGTTTCCTAAATACCACTTAAGGTCCTATAAAAGACCTAAGAAGGTTGTATAAAGCCGAAATGGCGCATCTTATGTGCCATTCAGTGATATAGTAGACCTGTAGCAGTGTCAGTCGTGACGTTTTAGGTCTATAAAAGTGATGTAATGCATGACTCTTGTTCTAATTTGTTCTCAGAAACGCCATTATAGTGTTAATTTATACTATAGTAGCATTTGAGATTCCATTATAGTGCTTGTTTTATACTATTGTAGAATTAATACAGTGAAACCTGGTTAAGTGGGACCTGGATAAGTGAGAAACCTCTATAGCTGGGACTCATGGTGCGGTCCCGACACTTTAGCACTGAATTACCTCTGTTACTGAGAAAAAACGAACCTCTATAACTGGGATTCGTTGTTGTGATTTTATAGTCACATTTACCTCTATAATTGAGACAGAGAGTGCATTTTACCTCTTTTACTGAGACTATATTTATAAGATTACATTTTTCTAATTGTTTTTTAGAATTTTATAGGGAATTAACTTCTGTATCTGAGATAACGTCAATATATGACCTCTCTAACTTGGACTTCATTGAACAATTTCCGTATTCTTACTAACTCTTAGTTTATCCACAAATTCCGTATTTGCCTAATTGTGTCTAAACAACTTCAAGTTTGATTTAGTTAATTTATGTAAGTAGTTAAAACTATCGAAACGAAAGCTGAAATTTTGATAAGTAACACGAAAAAGTAATATAATATTTTAAACTTTCGCGTTTTGAATACATATTAACTCACATTATAGACGGGTCTAACGCGAATTATATTCAATTACCTTTATTTACCGACGTTTCGACACAGGTTTCACTGGTCGTGGTCGCGGCTGACTGATTGTCCCAGCAAAATGTCAAAACAGAGATTTGTGCATCTACCCGACGAAAAGTGTATGTAAAAGTTTGGGGTAGACATCACATTTTCAAACCACCCACCACACATAATGTTAATTATTGTCAATAGTCCTATTGACAATAATAGGACTATTGACAATAATTAACATTATGTATTCTGTTTTGACATTTTGCTGGGACAATCAGTCAGCCGCGACCACGACCAGTGAAACCTGTGTCGAAACGTCGGTAAATAAAGGTAATTGAATATAATTCGCGTTAGACCCGTCTATAATGTGAGTTAATACGAAAAAGTAAATTTTAAATTATTAAATTTCTAATACGCAATGAAGTCCGTATCAAATTTAATTTAATTTTGAAATATCTATCCTTTGGAGAATCATTCAAAATAAATTCAAAGAAATATTTAAACAGACTTAAAAAATATTTAGGGACAAGGATTATTTTACCTTATTTATTTTTAAAGATAATTACTAAATACCTTATTAACCACCTCTATAACTGAAATATACTCTATTCTCACCTCTATCAATGTAACCCTCTGTAAATGAGACAGAAATTTATTTGTACCTGGCTAACTGGGAGCCTGTGTAAGTGGAAAACTTCTTTAAGTGAGACAAATTTGCTCGTCCCTTGAGATCCCACTTATCCAGGTTTCACTGTAGTTCCTTTACTACGCAATTTGCTATCAAGTTTTCCATCAACTGTTGTGAGTGGTTTTGTTGTGTGTTTACTTCACAAAAACGGTACTAAGTAAAATGGTGACAAGTAAAGACTTTATATTAATATGCGTCATTTAGATCAGTCGAATAATTCGGTCCTTAGTGCAAAAAGTATATGGGACGGAAGTTTTACCGTTAGAATAGTATTAGGTTAATGAGGAATTTTAAATGCCCCCTCGATTTATTTTAGATTTTAATAAAATAATTTAATAAAATATTATGATATTCACCATAGTTACTACTATACAGCCAAGAAGTAAATCCGACGCTTTTATACGCTAACTATAGAACTTACGACGAAATATTCACCGCCATCATGATTAAAATTAGGGTTCCAAAAGAATTTTGCTGTGACCCAGTTACACCAACAAACTCTTTAGAAAGACATAGGATTTTTTTTAAATTAAGATGTAGTTATTACTGTTGTTTTCTTTTTCAGTGTTATTGGTAAAAAAAATGTGCTAATAATGGATGTCGATAAATAACTAAACCGTCACGATTATATGCTTGTAATAAATCATTGATGATAAATCTGAACTACAATCACTAATATCACTGGGGTCTTTTTTTATCAATTCATTAATATAAAAATATTTTGTACTTTGTAAACATTATGTGGGTTAGGCCTGAACTTATATAAGCAAGATATAAGTAGCCATTACAGATCAAATTTATCATTTACAAGTAGTCGGTTTCTACCTTTATGTATCTAACTCGGTTTATAAAAGACATATAAACTCAGCTATAACGCTGAAGAAAAACCACTATACAATAGTTTTGTGATATAAAAGAGTCATTGTGACGTTTACAACGATGAGATATAATAGGGATTTAAAAACTACGAAAGCGCTTTTTAATGCTATATATATAAATATGTCCCAAAAACGCTACTACAGAGCAAAACAGTTCTATAATAGTGTTCACATGACTACTAAAGTATTGTGTACTATAGCAGTGATCTCTAAAGCCACTATATCCTGAAATCGTTGTATAGTTGGGTTTTTGTCACTGTTAAAACACAAAACTATAGCGGCTAGCAGGGAATCTTAATAGTGCAAACTACTAAAGTATTATGAACTATAGCAGTGATCTCTAAAGCCACTATATCCTAAAATCGTTGTATAGTTGGGTTTTTGTCACTGTTAAAACACAAAACTATAGCGGCTTGCAGGGAACCTTAATAGCGCAAACTACTAAAGTATTATGTACTATAGCAGTGATCTATAAAGTCACTATATCCTAAAATCGTTGTATAGTTGGATTTTCGTCACTATTAAAACACAAAACTATAGCGGCTTCCAGGGAACCTTAATAGCGCAAACTACAAAGTATTATGTACTATAGCAGTGATCTCTAAAGCCACTATATCCTAAAATCGTTGTATAGTTGGGTTTTTGTGACTGTTAAAACACAGAACTATAGCGGCTTGCAGGGAACTTTAATAGAGCAAACTACTAAAGTATTATGTACTATAGCAGTGATCTCTAAAGCCACTATATCCTAAAATCGTTGTATAGTTGGGTTTTTGTCACTTTTAAAACACAAAACTATAGTGGCTTGCAGGGGACCTTAATAGTGCAAATTAGTTGCATAAAAGTGATTCCAAATACTATTATACAGTAATATTGCTCTATAGTGGTCATATTTGAACCTGTCATAGTACACGCCTATAACGGCTCTATAAAATGATGATGTAAACCTTTACATCAATTGATTATAGAATATATTAGCTGTATAAGCCTATAGAGCAAAAAGGTGTTGCTAAACGCTTTTATACAACAGGTGGTCACCTCTGAAACCTTAATACGACGACTATACAAGCTTTTAGCGATAAAAACTAAAATTATAGGACTAAAATGTTACTTGGAGCTGTTCATGTCGTTCTTGGGTTTAACACGTAGGCTTCCAATAAGTAGGTGCTTAGGACTTAGTTGGCAGTCCTCAATTATATTGTGGATTTTCCAGAGACTTTCCCTGCCTCGCACAGCTAAACTATGGAATGAACTGTTGTCGCCTGCGGTACTTCCGGACGGATACGACCTTCAAAACTTCAAGAAAACTCCGTTCCGTACTCCGCAGCGTAGTATAGTAACTAAGTGCATGCACTTACTACCCTTCTGGTGTCGCAGGTGTCTATGTGTGACGGTAGGTAAGCGCTTACCATCAGCAGGCGTGGCTCACTCCGCGATTTCGTCGCTTTGCTACAGGTAGCTAAAGGTACTGTACATCCGTTCAGTAAACGGATCCACTCCAGTTTGGTGGCTAGCCATAAGGCGCGCGTGGCGCTGTCGCCACCTAGCGGCCATATCTGTCCTGATCGTAACAGACGCGCTTTGTTAGAGAGTGAGTCGTCTGTACCTAGTACTATTATTTATTCTGTGCCATCAGGCAATTCGTCTGCTCCTTTACCTCCTTATAAAAAGAAAGTACAATTTTTCATGCACCTGTTGGCAAACCTAAATAAATAAAAAAATACCTTCTAAGAAAAAGAGTCAGTCAGATCTTCCGCCACCACCATACGCCGAGACAGCCAACCGCCGCACAGACAGGAGCGCGGCGTATAATAATACGAAAACGCAGACGGCTTGAAAGAAATTCCACCCTGTTGCTTTCATCTCCGATTTCTCGTTAACACTGCATATTGCTGAAATTGAATTCTCCAGTTTGGCGGATTAAAGTAAATGTAAATGAAATATTCTGGTAAGCATAGTTTCGGGATTTCGTTTGACAATGTCAGATAGTTTTTTTGGTGACAGTAAAAATCTTTTGCTGGCAGTTCATTTCAAGTAAAACAGTTTAGTTCAAATTTAGTTACTCAAAGCAACTAGTTATACCCACATAGAGTTGACACATATATGCGTGCGCCCATAAGGGACAGCAATACGTAATGCGACCGAAATAAAAACAGGTTTATATATTCCTGACAACATGTCAAAAACATTTTACGTAATTTAGTCGGGTAACACATTGTTGTCCACGAAGCATTGGTCTACCCTACCATAGGTCTACGTTACAGCAGGCAAATATGAAAAATGCATGAAAAACCGGACAAGTGCCACAGAATAAATAATAGTACTAGGTACAGAAGACTCACTCTCTAACAAAACGCGTCTGTTACGATCAGCACAGAATATGGCCGCTAGGTGGCGACAGCGCCACGCGCGGCTTATGGCTTTCCACGAAATTGGGGTGGAACAGATGTACTTTTAGCTACCTGTAGCAAAGCGACGAAATCGCGGAGTGAGCTACGCCTGTAAGTGCGAGGGTTCCGTATTTTTTAGTATTTGTTATTATAGCGCCAATAGAATTATACATTGTGTGAAAATTTCAACTGTTCGGTTCACGATTCATGAGATACAGCCTGGTGACAGACAGACAGATAGACAGACGGATAAACAGAGGAGTCTTAATAATAGGGTCCCGTTTTTAAGACCCTCTCGTTCAGCCATAATATCCCATTCCCGCTTTTATTATTTATTTATTTTACAATACATGAAAAGTGCAAATGGCGGACTTATTGCCGGAAGGCCTCTATTATTATTATTTCTCTGAGGTGCAAACTTAACATTGTTAGACTAGATTAGATATATTCCATAATCTTTCTTTCTCACTTTAAAATTCTCTCCTTCTGTGTAATAAATGGATTCAGAACCGGGATAAGTGGCGTACCTACACGAAGAGAGGCCTATGCTCATATGCAGTGGGCAACTGAAGGCTAGAATGATGATGATGAAATGGATTTAGCAGGAGGTATAGGGATAGTTCACTAAAAAAAAAAAACATTTTTTTTATATTGTATCAACTTTATTCAGTGAAATAGAATAACGAATGTCTATGGCATTGTCAGTGGTAACGACCAGGAAGCAACTAAGTCTTACTTAGCCTCTAGCAATAAACTAACCAAAACCAGAGATTATAGAGTTACAATTAAATACTGATGAACTAAAATATCGTGCTTAAAAATCTCACTAGATGGGGTTTTTCAATGAACGTTAGGAATCACACGAACTGACTGCCAAAAAGCCGATCCCATACTATCGAAGTAACGCCCTCATTTTAGAACGACATGCTTAAATTCGAGCTTATTTGGGCGCCATCTAGTAAGTATTTAAGTAACTATTTATCTGATCGATTTTAGTTTTTAGTAATTTACTTATAACTCTATTTTCTCAACCATAATTAAGTTATACCAAGTTATACCTAAAGAATTTGTGGCCCCGCTCACAACGAACATTCCGATAAACGAGTCTATTCCGATAAAAAAAAATAGCGACATACCTAGATCGAAAAAGAACCATAGGTAAGGTATATTATTTTAAGTATGAAATATTTAAAATAAGTACCTAGGTAGGTAAGTACCTACATACTTATTTTAAACATTACAAACCATTTTTTCATGTTTAGGCTTAGATTTCATCATATAAAATACAGGATTTGAATGAGTCATTAACATAATAACTTATTGCACATAGTTATATATTAATTCGTTGTAAGCGGAATCCACAATGCGCAGAAATGTAGTATTTAGTAGAAGCATAGAATAGCCTGGTGGTTTATAATATAATTTACAAATAGCAGTTCCAATTCTAACTTATTCAATATACTATTTTAGCATAGTTTGCGAAAGCTTCTATTTCTATCGCACGTTAAGCGATGCCTATAATTGGACAGAGAGAAGCGATCTTGATCAAGCTTTTAGAAGCATGATTAAAAAAAATAATTGCACAGATTATAAAATAGTGACCGAATCAAAAAGTTTTAGTTTGGTATAATGTGGAAACTGAACTTTTTGGTTTAAGTCACTAGTTTATTAAATGAACAATTATTTTTAATATTTCTTACAAGTTAGAATGAAACATACATAATTAAGAAGGATCAGAAACAGTGAATTACTTGATATATAAATTTGATTTTTATTGATAAAACAAAGACTCGTCGAATACATAATGTTAATTATGCGTCTTTGTTTCACCAAAAACTGATTTCCAGATAAGTTATTTTTTCCAAAAATATTGCTTTTTGGACGGTCTATGGCATGGCTATAATTATTGCGTGATAAATATAAAGATCCTTTATTACATTGTTTATTGCGTTTTTGAGTCGTCATCTTTATGTTTTATATTTCGGATTTTTGGATATAATTTTAAGTCTTCGACATAAGTACAGTCAAGGAATTTAAATTCCGACCCATTTCGTACTTTGTCACAGTGACAACTGTATGAGGTCTCTAGCGGCTTTCATATTAATTGTCACTGTGACAAAGTACGAAATGGGTCGGAATTTAAATTCCTTGACTGTACCTATTATAATCCAACGCAACTAGAACCTTTATATTTTCAAGTCGCTAAGCTGTCTACACTACAAGCGAGTGAAAAAATACTCTTTTATTGGTATACTAGATGAGGTACGATTTTGGATGTTTTAGTTCAATGCCATATAACCTAACCACCAACTGCTAATTCACAACCTATGTACAATCGGCCGTAGTTCTTCTAAGCGATAAAATTACAAAAGCACCCGCTTAATACGACTTCTCGTGTAATACAGTTACACTGGTCAAAGCATTAAAACTTGTTTTCGACCATTTTTTCACGGTCAATACGCATTCCCACCTTTTTCACGTCGTTTCTTGAGAATTTAAGTCATTGTATAAATGTTTTTTTCTTTATTCACATTTAATTGAATGCAAATAATTTTTCATAAAATGACAGTTACAAATAGTGCATTTATGTCGCTTACAAAAACTACAGTTACAGACAAAACATGAGATTACTTTTTGAAAAAAATTTCAAAGATTTCCCGGTAAATTGGAATGATCGCCGATAAATGCTTACCAAATGCTCATTTCTCAATAAATACTATGTTAATTTTGTTAATCAACCGGGTCCATTTTAGTCTCGAATAAAAAACTAAAAAAAATGTCATTTCTAACTAAAAACTTATTTCAAACTTGTCTTTTACAACTAATTTTATTGGGCGACGATTATCGTATACTTAGAACTAAAATAAAATCTCTGTTGAATAATTACCTACTTGAAAATAAAATGTTAACTTTCCATCTTGGTCTTGAACGTCTCCAAGAAAACCATAGACCTGCAAGCAATGTCAGTGTCGCAAAGCATCATGGAACAGTCGCCATCAGATATATCGGAGCGGCCATGGTGTTCACAATATCTGAACACGAATTCTATCGCCTCCACAATAGAGGCGTGTTCAGATATTTATGAGCGCCTTGGCCGCTCCGCTATATCTTGATTAGGGAATGCAAATCGGCTATTTTCGGTTATTTTTTGTATGGAAATAATCGGTTATTAACCGAAACCGCAGTTATTTCCATACAATAAATAACCGATTTGCATTCCCTAATCTTGATGGCGACTGAACAAGGCAAGCATAACATTTAATATGCTTTTAATGCCTGTTTAAAATGCTCAAACTGCATAAATTTAACAAGTTTACTGATATACACATCCCTTCGCCACTGACACCGGTTGCACACAAGTGTTTCACTTGTCAGTAATCTATAATGGTGTTTATAATACGTTTTGTCGTACAAGATGAAGTTTACTGGGACTTGCCATATTTTATTTAACCTAAAATTAAAATTAGCACCATCTTTTGTCGCTATTTGTGAATCAACCCGCGTAACGTTAAATTAGACCATATTGTTTAACACCAGAACTCACCCTAAATATATATATATTTTAATGAATAAATGACACTATTCAAAAAGTGTCATTTTTGTAAATTTTGTTGTAAGTTTTGTTGTTTTGTTGTGGTTTGTTCTGGTGCTATCATAGTCTTTAGCAAAAGTATTACAATCTAACGTTAGTAACTCTAATGCCTCTAAACTTTAAACTGTTAAGTTACATCTAGTGTTATTAAAAATGTCTTTACCTATATTATTTCATTATTTTCTTTGTAAAAATAAACCAGTTCTTGAAGCTTAAATGATGTGTCTTTTCAACAAAATTACGAAATTGATTTCCCATTTACAGCCGATATAGTTTTAGTTTACTTCACAAAGAAAACCAGAAATCAATAATTATAGTGATGACCAATTTATATTGAAAAGTGTCGTGTAAATAAACTAACACATTGACACATATTTTTAAGTCAAAAAATGAGTGTCAAAAGAGAAAAATAGGTCATCTTACTATAAAGTTTACAAAATCTTAGGCTCCATTCGAACCAGTGTATACCAAGAAGCCGTACTTCTTTAAATAAACTATGATGTTACTTTTATGTTAGTGTAAATTTACTACATTTTAAGTGTATAGATGAACACCAATTAGACGACATTAGAAAATTTTCAAAAACACTACAATATCTAAACATTACCGATACAACTAATACACATAAAAGATATGGATAGATAATTATAACTGATAGACTACGCTATATTCGATAAATAGAAAAGATATATGTTATACAAATAACAGGCGTGAGCCTTGAATTATAGCTACTATGCCAGGCCGTTCAAAAACCTTCGAAATCGTCTTCCAAATACATTCTAATTATTGCCAAAAACGGAACTTTTTCTATCACTTGACATGAACCATCACAACCCTTCTCCGGCATTCAGTCTTTATTTTTCACTGAGCTCACTATCCTGGGACTCCTGTCATTGAAACTGGGACGTGGAAGTGGACCTCCGGCAGCCTATTGACACAGGAGCTGGGATCCTGGAGGCTCCGTTCCGTGGATCCTTCCTCGGGGCAGCCAACTGCCTCGTACTAGTCGACCTCTCCAGTTTCCCATCAGACATTACCCACGCTGAAGTGAAATCAGCGTAATCTGAGTCTTTAGAACTCGTCCTGGATAAAGAATCTTCTCCTTTTGAATAAGTTCTGATGATCTCCTTCATCTTTTCTAAAACTGCGGCATCGTCTTTAGCAGTTTCTGTCGACCTTAAGATGTGTTCTAGCAAAGGACTTAGAGGCTTTTGATTCGGTGGAGAGCGGAGAGTAACGCTGCTAGCTCTAAGCGGGGAATTTCTCTTGAATGCTTCATTCTGAGGAGCGGCTTTAGGCCTTGCTTTGGGAGATTTGTTAGGATTATCGAAGGTATCAGCGCCGATAGTCGGTCTGGCTTTAGACTTGGCTTGATTAGGGGCAGTGCGTCCACTCCAAGTGTTTCTAGCTGTTGGTGGTAGCTTTGGAGTAAGTTTCGGTGAAGTTTGTACATTGGCTGTGTGTTTAGGGCTGGGGGTGTTGCCGCGGCTGGGTGTCCTGGCGCGGACGGGTGAATGTGGGATCCTGCTGGGAGGGCGGCTGCGGAGGGCTTTCTTAGGCTCGACGTCTCTGCTGGCTCGAAGGCTCATGCTTGGTGAGTTGTTGCTTTCTACGACGACGATGCGTTCAGGGCTGGTCCTGTTGGACTTGTCCTCGATGGAGGAGGGTTTCTTGCCTCCGTAGAAGGTGTCAGCGTAGCCGGTCTTGCGCAGGCCGGTGTTCAGGCTGACGTAGTCGTCGACACGGTCGCGGTCCATGTGACAGCCGTCATCTTGATCGAGACGCTCTGAAACGAGGAGATGAAAAAATGTAAATGAAAATGTTAGATTTTGTAGACTTTTGTAGAAAAGAGAAACAAATGTAAATGTTAAATTTTGTAGACTTTTGTACAAAAGGGAAACATAGTCAGAAAATAATAAATTTGGGCCGGTAGGCACTAAATCGTCTGTCAACATGAACGGTGGTTCGATAAAACATTTTTTGAATGAAAAGTTTGACAATTCTCGTCGGATAATATTTGCCGCCATATAAATATGGCTAGTATAAGTGTAAATAAAGAAAGAAAGAAAAGAAAATACATTTATTTACGTCAACCAACCAGTTAAATTACAAATTTTATATCGACACATGGACGTCAAATAGGACCCCCACTCAGCGTAATGCTACGACGGTAAGCCGCAGCGTTGATTTTCGGTGGGGACCTAACTTATCACTAACTTAAAACTAATAAGGAGAATATTAAATTGACAACACATACAGGAGAAAATAAATATAACTGAACTAAAAGATAACAAATGTGTTGAGGCTTACCGCCATAAAACATAACAAAAACATGAGGATATACTAGTAGTAAGATAAATATGATTGTACCGCGTACAATAAACTAACTGCTTAACTTTTTAAGGTCCTATCTTTCTATCTTAATCAACAGAAGCTAATTAAGATATATATCCTAGGCATTTTTTCAGCTCTTTGATTACTTAAACCTTTGTATACTTTGTCGTATTTATGTTAATCAAGCCTAATGCAGATTTTATTACCACCACGGTCAGACGGTCACAGTACACAGATTACAAGAGGTTACGCATATTAGACAATTAAATTAGGACATAACTAGTTCGTTCACCTCTAGGTTTTGGCACACAATCGTGTGACTTGTAAATATTAACTCATTAGCGAGGTCACTGACCTGGTTTAGCTGTGAATAAGTTTAATTGCTTCTACACATTGTTTTAGATGAGTTATTGTATTATACGTGTGTTTGATATCGCGTGTCACTGGGTGGCTAGGTATTTAGAAATGGGATCAATAGTTTTGTAGTAATTAATGCCAAGAAAATTCTTTTCTTGTTTATTTTTTACGTACCTACTTAGTATGTTTTCTTTAACTGACTTAGGCCCACTTGCACCATCCACTAACCCGGGGTTAACAAGTTAAACCTGAAGTTACCACGTTTACCAGTACAGTTTGACACTGGGTTAACGGTTTAACCGCTTAACCCCGGGTTAGTGGGATGGTGCAAGTGGGCCTTAAGTTGTTATGTCGGTTAATGTGTGTCTTTTAAATGGTTACTCTTTACAATAAATATGAAATATTTACAATGAACAAAATACGACCATATTTAATCAATACCTGCATCTGTACATTTACTAATGATTCAGATTTCTATTATTTTTCTATTTTATATTTTCCAATAAATAATATCAAACTGATGTGTCATTTTATGTCTCGAATAAATTCGAATTGACATCATCTCAATCAAGGCCGAATAAAAAAAATATTCCCAGACGCTTGTAATATAATAAATACCAACAAATTGATACTCAAGCAATACTTCAAAAGCATACCATCAAATATGTGTTGGACTGTTGGTACAAGCGACGCCTAAAAATATGTTTACACTTTTACACCTTACTCCTTTGCAATAAGGCGAAAAATGTAAACCTATTTTTGACGTCGACGTACAAGTACAAAGTACTCCGACAAAGCACCTTGAAACACTCAAATCAACAAATCATTACAATTCAACTCGACATGAATCAAAACAATATTTGCATGCCCTTAAAAGGGTCGTTGACTCATCTATTTAAAATACTCTCACGTTCTGACCATATGAGAGCCCTTTACATACTTTACATTCTGAAATAAACGATTTTAAACTCTATTTTGTTGCTGATAAGATATATTATCCAGTTGCTAGAGTAAAATTTGCAAGCTGAAAACACAAAGTTTAAAATACAGTCTTCAAACTCAATTTCAACCGATTTCCGACGCTGTTTCTTATGACAAAAGAGATACAATGCCAGTTGTATAAGTGCACATTTAATTTGGTATAGTAAAGTGCACTTCAAATGCTGCGATTTTCTTTTTGTGTGTCGCCTTGTGCGCTTGTTTTCTTTGCTAAAACAAACATCATTAGGTTTCAAAATGAGTGAGTTGGAATGTTTCTTACGTATGTTTTTGAGTGTAAGTACCGACTTTTCAATTGTTTCGAGAAATTGTGTGTTTGTTGGAGGGTTGGGCTAGTATTTATGATTGTTAAACTTTTTGCACAGGTACAGTCAACGGTAAAAATATGGATGTAGACAACTTACTCAAAAATACATATGTCCCATAGTTCTTAATTCACTGACATAAGAGTTATGGGACATATTTTTGAAATGATTTGTACACCCATATTTTTACCGGTGACTGTACATGTATTCAGCCGATACCTTTATATGAATACATGGTACTAGATTTTTATGCGATTCGGATAGTTTTATCGTATCAAATATTAAGATGTCTTCATTCACTATGGATATAAAAACTTCATCTTCAAAGCTTTAAGTTTTTTAACTGCATGTTGCCGACATGTTTATGTATTATTTTGGATTAGACGAATATAACAGCAGCCTTATTTCTATTTCACATATATAATCGCCGTTTAGACCTCTTGTCGAAATAACTCAACTTCCGTTCAGTAGATGGCGCTAAATATTAAAAAAACGCTATTTTGTATAGCCCATTGTCTGTCATCTTTTACTCGTCCATGTCTTGGCTTTCCTTTTACCCAAACAAACTGACATAACCTCAAAACCCCAACCTTCACCATTTCCCAACCGCTCCTTATAAATCCGCCATTACCAACATAATAAACCCAACTGTCAATCACTGGTTAATAACACAGTTGTTACCATTTACCGCCCACGCCGACATTTGATTTAATCGGAGTCAAAGGAATATCGACCTTATGCCGAAGGACTGACGTGCCATGGATTGGTGCGAAGCTGCGACGCCTTTTATGATCGAGGAATGTGGTCTTTCTGATATGGATTGCGACGGAGATGTTTAGGTTAGCACCAGAGTTTAGTAAATAAAGAAGACAGATAAACCTCGTATAGTCACCTGCAATAATATGTTACTCTTCGAAGGCCGCAAAAATATGTGACACGTACTTATGGCTCTACAAATAAGATCGTGTCAGATATTCTCTGTTGTTTAACATATTTATTATTGCAGAATCGTCAATGTTGTAGATGACATTAACTATCTTTTTTACATTTTATTTATTTGCACATGTTAATTACTACCCTACTGCTACCTACCTACTTATAATATCAAAACGTAAAATTGGACTTGACTGACCGCAAATAAAGCATTTCAGGACATTTGAAAAGGATTAACAATGTTAAAACCAGATGGCGCCATTAAATAAGAATATGTCCAAAATGTTTTTGTGCATATCACAAGCGGCTAGGAGAGCATTATTTTAGTAAGCCAATGGATAATATGAAAAATAAAATGAAATGCAAATAAAGACAAAACAATAAAGATAAAATGAAAAAGTACTAAAAACCCATGAGAATGCAGTGTCTTCTCCGGGACAACATCGTCCTCGAAGTCGGAGGTAAATCTTAAAACTAAAATACGCGATTAAGTCCCATTGTTCAATTTAATAATAGAACGCACTGTTGTATAGAGGTTGTTCGTCTTGAATATTTACTAGTCTTCGGTAAGCACAAACAAGTTACTGACTATTGATGCACCTTATATCTTTGCAATAAGGTTTACGATGATGATGATGATGATGAACAGCGTGAATGATGACCATTTTGGAGCAGTTTAGATGTCTACAGGTGTTATGGTCAAGCTGAAATGTCAAAATAACAAGGTCAAAACGTTTTTGATAGCTTTTGTTGTTTTGACCTTTTCGTTTTGAGACTAGAACTTGACCTGGATCAGATAAAAGAATAAGAGCGTGTACAGATCAATATGGACACTTGGCCCGTTTTGCCACTTCTGCTGTTGTGTGTCTAAATCAAAAACGAATGGGTGAGATCTCATTTCAGACTGACCGAGCAAGGGCGAAGTGTCTCCGGTTCAGTTTGGGTAAAAATACTTTCGTGTATTATCTCTAAGGGGGAGGATTATTTCGTAAGGGGGAGGCCTATGTTCAGCAGTGGACGTCTTATGGCTGAGATGATGATGTTGATGATGATATTCTACTCTAGAGCTATGTATTTAGGTCGTATTTCTTGTGAATAATATACGTGAATATTTCGTTCGTGTCATTTTTAGGGTTCCGTACCCAAAGGGTAAAACGGGACCCTATTACTAAGACTTCGCTGTCCGTCCGTCCGTCCGTCTGTCACCAGGGCCTAATTTTATAAAGCTACAAGTTACAATTTACAAGCGGAAGTCTCTTTCTAACCCTATGTGTTAGAACGAGACTTCCGCTTGTAAATTGTAACTTGTAGCTTTATAAAATAGGCCACAGGCTGTATCTCACGAACCGTGATAGCTAGACGGTTGAAATTTTCACAGATGATGTATTTCTGTTGCCGCTATAACAACAAATACTAAAAACAGAATAAAATAAAGATTTAAATGGGGCTCCCATACAACAAACGTGATTTTTGACCAAAGTTAAGCAACGTCGGGAGTGGTCAGTACTTGGATGGGTGACCGTTTTTTTTTTGCTTTTTTTTTTGCATTATGGTACGGAACCCTTCGTGCGCGAGTCTGACTCGCACTTGCCCGGTTTTTATTAATGGCAGAGCATTATCAACATCTCATTTTACGATTTAGCATTATGAGACACTCGCGCGACATATTAAGCTCCCAGAAAGTGACTAAATGTTGTCCATTTCCAACGACAGCTGCATTACTGTTCATTTTACTATGGCAATTGACAATGATAGCGACGCGCTCAGTACCGGTAGTGCAGCTGCGGTTAGAAATGGAATGTTACCATAAAATACTTTAAGTAAACCGTAAAATCAGTTTAATTTTAGTATATATGACTCACGACAATTGAAATTCGATATCAGAAAGGGATTTACTATAAGTTATATTTTCTTATACAACC
The DNA here is from genome assembly GCF_963556715.1 of Cydia fagiglandana. Classification (NCBI taxonomy): domain Eukaryota; kingdom Metazoa; phylum Arthropoda; class Insecta; order Lepidoptera; family Tortricidae; genus Cydia; species Cydia fagiglandana. Next base: position 15,126,817 of record NC_085951.1, on the reverse strand, counting down.
ATAAACACGACGTAAACAAACTCGGAAAAGGAAGTTAAGCTAAGGTACGATTAAGGTAAAAAGCCATATTCGAACCAAGTAAGGCAATCCAGGAAGCATAGACAAATTATTCTATGATAGACTGTCTATGGTATGGAGGTATTTGTCTATGGGTATAATAGTTTTTAATTGGATGTGTTTTATAAGGCGTGTCATGGGCAATTAGTGCTTATGAAGGTGACTGTTAATAAATAAAACGGTGCTATATAGATTTACTGATTGTCACGCGATGTAGAGTACCTATAAGCTTAAAGTTAGTAGAGTTAGACCAAGAAAAGTCTGCAGTGATTTTGATAGCCCACGTGCAAGTATTATTTATATGTCATAATTTCATAGAAGCTTGACGTTTAAAATAACACTTGCACTGCGTGGGCTATCAAAATCGCTGCAGGCTTTTCTTTTCTAACTCTATGTCTGGCGATAGTGACGACAGTTTAAATTCGATGAACGTGAGGGAAGTCAATATAAACGTTATATATTTTTACAAAAATTTGACATTAATGATGACATTGTCACACTTTGTCATTGCAAATGCCATGCCAAGTTAATTTGGTCCGATTCTAATGATTTTGGAGCGTCAGTCTATCGTTGTGTTTTCACGTTAACAGTAGTAACACAGTCATGTCAAATACCTACTTAGTATAAAAGATGTAGTTAATAGTTATTTGTTTTACAAGGGGGCAAAGTTGTTGTTTAACCGCTCGTGCTAATATTGATACCCGAGCAAGCGAAAGATTCCAAAATTGAACCACGAGCGCAGCGAGTGGTTCGAAAAATGGAATCTTGAGCGTTGCGAGGGTTTCAAAGCACGAGGGTTAAACAAAATTTGCCCCCGAGTGAAACACAAAATTTTTCACCACACCAACCCGAAGCAAATATTAAATGTAAAATATCAAACAAAATCAAATCCAAATGAATGTTATTAAATATTTCACATCCAAAATCATCATTTAAAAGGCAATTCTACCACCAAACATAAGAAAACAACTCAAAACTTGCATTTGATTACTTTGCCTCACATGTGAATAAAATGCAACTTTGCTATCAGTTTTTGAAGTGCAAAGTAAGCCTTTCCGATCTGGTGTGGTGAAAAAAATATTCACATTTTCATTGCACACACGAGTAGCCCATAGTAACCTTTCTCGGTTGGCAACTGCATTCAACATAGACATGTATTCAATTACCCAGTACAGTATTATACCACACAACACTACCGGACAATTACACGCAACGGCGCACGCGCCGATGCGCCGGAGTTGCGTAAACGTTCATGCGGCATGGGCTGTAGCGGGTGCGGGCGCGGGAGCGTTTCAGCGGAGCATTTATCACTTAACTAGGCATATATCACTTTAGCGACACATGCCCTACTGTAACGCTTACCAAGGCACCTTGCTTCAGTTGAAAGTGTGTTTAGTTTAGTAGATATTTACAGTTTTTTAAATTATCCCGCTTTCAAATTCTATGCACCTTATTTATTAAACATGTGTCTAAAAAAACTAGATGACTGTTAACTTTCGCGCCTAATCAGAGAGAATATTCTAATAAAATAAAACATAATGCGCAAATAAGCGTACTGAATTAACGAGTATACTTATGAGAAAATTACTGTGCCCTACCAGGGTATCATGTACCGATTTTTTATATTCTATTTAAAACTTGTATAATTGAATTGAATTAAATATACCTATGGCTTTATTCATAAAAAAAGTCAAACAGTTATATAAGCGTGTGTCCCTATCCGTCATTTGGACATTTCTGTTTGTTATAATAAAAAAAATAAAACATGCAATTTCATGAATAAGGGGGCTAGTTACTATCGATGCAATAAAATAACCGTCCCTATTGCCACAACAACAAATCGCTGTATTCCTTCCTCTTGCACCACGCGCCGGAATCATTGCTACTGTGTATCGCAAGCTATGATTTAGAAGCCACGCATCAATGGAAACACATGTTTATGCAGAACTCTGTTTTGTCGGGTATGGTAATTTTATTACAGTCATATTTGGTGTAAGTTTTAAAGATATTAATGTTTCAATTTATATTAGATAAGTCACTACGCCAAATTTTGGGATTGGTTCCAAGTGGACTCAAAGCTTTCTTGAGCCGTGGCAAAAATCTAGACAATGCGAGGAATATGATGATGATATAAAAAGATTGAATACAATTCAATTCAACTTATACAATTTTAAACTAAAGTGAAGCTTTTTTACAAAGCAACTGCCATTTGACCTGTCAACCCAAAGGGGCATTATGTATTTAGATTAGTCCAGTTTCCCTGCGATGTTTTCTTTCATTAAAAAAGTAACTGGCAAATAGTGATATATTTTCGTAGGTACATGAGTTCCGAAAACCTCATTAATACGATCCAGAGTTTGAATCCGCAACCTCCGGATAGGGAGCGTGCATGAACTATACCCAGGACCCGTCAGATTTTTGGCGCGAGGCATAAATGTGAAGTTTATGTTTCCCATGTAGCCCACAAGATGGCATAATCTACTATGCACAAGAAAACGTACAAGAACGGTAAATGGCAGTACTTGCTTTGGCAATGTACATGTTTATGTTTCCAATTCAGGCCACAAGATGGCAGACCCTCCAACGCGCACGGTCCCTAATATTAAGAATCGCATGCTCTAACCGTTAGACTACAAGAGCTTTCTGCCAGGGTAAATGTCAGTATAATAAATAATTCGTTATTTGTACCTATACAAATCAAAACATTCCGAATTAGCTTTTCTCCTTTGACTTGGCCCACACTTCATCCATTGGCATGTACGTATGAATGCGTTTCAACTCTATTCAATAAGTGCATACGCAAACAATGTCCCGTGTGTCGCCATGTCAATTGCGGAACGGAATTGTCATTTGACAATGTCATTTGCGATTGCGCAACGAAATGACAATTTTGCCAAACTTTTATTATACCTTTCGAAAGGTATAAATTGATATCGGAGTCGCAATAGGGCTTGAAACATGTAGGTTAATCTTTTCAAGGTACTTAATAAAAAAAATGCTTTTGGATTTCTTGTACTTTAGTATGCACCGGTTACACTACTGAATAGTGTCAAAGAGAGTAAAAAAAAACCTTATCATAATAAATAACAAATATTATCTGTTAAAATTCAAAATTTAATAATTATAGCTTATCCTTTAAATGTAATATTTTTTAAATTTAAATTTACATACTTAAAAGGCTTTTTGAAATGGCACCTACTTAAATGTAAATTGCCCGAGTCTATTAAAAACCTATAAAACGAACTAATAAATGTAGTTTCATAATGTTACTTGATATTCCTTAAAGAAGTATCGATAAATATTAAATTTACGTTTGCCATTTTACTCTGATATCAGAACATCCTTGTCATGAATGTCATTAACATTAAATTAACATGTAATGCTGTCTAAAATTCATTTTGTTTTCATCGCCGACATGTTAATATTTTACTGCCCTTTTATGACCGATACTTTATACGATAATGACCTGATTAACATTGACTCTTCCATTTTGTAAGTGTTTTAACATTTTTTTGTAAAGTATATCTTATCGTTACATTTAATGGAAAACACTAAGTGAGACATTTACATCTTATTTGCATGTCTGCGAAAAAAATGTATTAATATATTTTATGGCGCTTTTAAACTTCCTTGTATCAATTTTAAGATCTTCAAAAGAGTACATGAGTAACATGAGAAACAGACCATATTGAAAACAAAGCTCAGAATCTAGGGACTGATAGGTCAACCCAACCACAGTATAATAAAGAGTACTATGGCCCGAAACAGGTACGAGAAGATGATCTAATTAAAACAAAAATAATGGAAAGTTATAAAAAAGGGACGGCCGTGAAAAAGTTACTAACGAAAGGAAAGATGGACATAGGATCGCACCAGACGATAAAGCAACTTACATTTTTTATATGTAACGAAAATATTTAAAATAGACGAAAGAGAGAAGAAACGATAAGCAGACAAATTATTCGCGGATTAGCAAAGTAATATTTTGGTTTTAATTTAGACACTCAAGACAGTTGATTTTCATTTCAATTACGAATGAATAAATTTGTCGTAGTAAAGCTTACCAAATTATTTAGCAAGTAAATATAATATTAACTTTCATAAGTAAACGTTCGTCTTAAAAAGCTAGAATTTTTTTGCTTATTCAGATTAATATTAAAATTATTAAACTTACCACTATATTCAGCGTCATCATACGAATTCTGGCTGTGCATGGAATATCGATTCGTTGTTTTAGTCGAAGGCGACCCCTGCGTCGATCCAGCCACCACTCCCAAGCTCCTATACCCCTCATCCGACACCTCAGACCCATTATCTGACGCGCTCTCCGCAGCTGGTGCTGGAGATACTGGTCTAGGGCTCTTGTTTCTTACAGCATGAGGCGTTGGCACCAAATGATTAGACACTACAATCTTTGTTCTCCGATCTGGTGAAGAAGATTTGCGACCAGGGCTATTCGCGCGTGGAGTTAAGTGTTTTCTGCTTGGTGATGCAGCTCTTTCTAATTCCCCTAAGTAAGGCAAGCTGGTTGGAGCGTCAAGTCTGTTGTTACTCTGATAGTGTGCTCTGGAGTCATCGTTGTAGAATTTGGAGTACTGGGAGTACTGTAAAGAAGTAGGTTCTTTCTGTTGGTAAGGGTCTGGTCGTTCGTAGGTCACGGTGGCGCCTGCGAGGTCCTGCTTGGGGCGGGCGAGGCGGGCCGAGAGGGAGGTGCGGTGCTGGGCGCGGCAGCGGCAGGGGTCGTGCTTGTCCAGGTAGTGGGCCAGGGTGTCCCAGCCGCCGCCAACGCGGACCATCACGTGGGAGCGGAGGATCTGTGGACAGAGGGAAGTGTGTTAATCTTACCTATGTAAATTATGACTATCATCCTTAAAAAGTAAATCGTAAAATAACACTGTTGATGGTGAAACATTTTGGTTTTTTACGTTTCCTTTGCATTTCGAACAGGTGTCATAGGTATATACTTAGGTTCGCTTTGAATTAACACCATTGTGATTCCTCACGTGTGCAAGCAGATGATAAATTCCATTAAAGTCGTTTTACAAATACAATAAAAAACTTGCTATCCGATCCGGTAGGTTTTTCTAGAAATTACTAAATGTAGGTACCTATTTATCTCGGGTGAAATGGTAAAATCAAAGTAGATAAATGTATTTGTCCACTAAAATCACTTCTGGCATAGTGCTGGATACTGCAGTACTGGACTAGACTTAATAAAACATATTCGTCCAATATTACAGTCACTTTTGTCCACTCAGATCGTTTTAAGAAATAAATTAGGTAATAAAATAACCTATACAAAATAAGATTTCTACTGCTTAATAAATCGATCCTCAGACCAGTCTTATACGTAAACCCTCTACATAGTTTCTTTTCACTTAGTTTATTTAATCCACCATAATAAACTACGGACAAAATCAACACACAGATCTCGACTCGCCACTTTCAATTTACCGCATCGTCGCAAAGGATGCCGCTTTAAAAAAAACTAGTAATCTATAAAGATAAATTACCAACTACATTGTACGTAAAAGCATTTAACCGTCGAGTTAAAAATAACCGGCCATGTGTTTAATTAACACCACATACCGGTCAGACCAAAACACGGCGGTGACTCACGATTATTTCCTTTTATGGGCAAATCAAATGCCCACAAGATATTTGCAGAAAAACGTTAGTTGTGCGACCTTTAAACGGCCAGTTGGAACTGACCTTTGGGGGGAGACCATCTGGTGATCGCACTTCGGTTTTCTATGGGAGCTTTTTTATTTATTATCTGTATTGACGAATGTAGGGGTCAGGTTAGGTTGGTGGTCGGTTGGTCCGTATAGAGTCGCAAGGTTGGACCTAACGAGGTCGTTTAGATAGACCAGTTTGGGAAAAACTAGACTTTGGCGAGAATCAAAAGACTATGCAGGATAATAGTTGAAACGTAACACTATAAATTTAAAATGTACATTGTGAATGAATGTAAAACTCTTGGTCCAAGAAGTAAAAAAAATCTGATGTAAGTTGTTTTGAGTTTCATACAACAATAAAATTGCAAAGTTTTTGAACACTCCTTTGTAGTTGATATAATGTTACAAAACTGCGTATTTTATCAACATAATATAGGTGTAACCAAATGTTAAGGTACCAAGAAAATTGAAAAAAAAATTTGAACCACAATCTAAGGTCATTTCAAATTACAGTGTATTTTAGTAAGCCACCACCGATTTTAGTCATTCATTTCTAAATAATTTACCTTTATACACCGTGAAATTTTAGTGGTTGTTTTCCCGCGGCAGGGCGATTTGCTATCGGTAGTACTTTCGAATTATGATAGACAAACTTATAAATAAACAGTTTTCCAAAAAAAAAATTACAAAAAAAATAACCTAAACTCGAACAAGCGAAAAACAATAGTAACACACTAAAACTGCAAGTCGACGACAGTTCCCGATATTGTAAACAGATAAACAAATAAACAAGCACATGTTACTTTTTTAAACTGTGTAACAGGCTAGAGTGCTTGACTGTTTGACAACTGAAATTAAAATTTACTTAGACTGTTCCTTCACGATTAACAGTTGAAATAAAACCTTTTTATTAGTTTGATGATTGCCGTTACGTTGTGTCAACTTTGGCAAATCGAATAATTACATCCTCTTCGCTTATTAAACTAATGTAATGTGATAACAGATCCTGTCAATGTCATCACTGCTATTTCTAGTAAAATGGATCGACATTACGAATATTCTAATTTAGAGTACGTCGCGATGGTGCAGCTGTACGCTAGGGCTAACTACGACTCCCACGCCGCCCGGCGACTGTACGCGGAACCGGACCATTTACAGTCGCTGCGTCTTCGGGGGATTTTAAACCCCCAAGTTCCACACGGACGAACAAATTGTCGCCGCAACACAGCGGCTGCTTAACCACGGGCAGTTTCAAACGCCAGCACATGCACAGGACAGAGGTGATTGTGTATTGAACGTGGCGGATTGCAGTTCGAACAATTATTGCGGTATCGGGAAGTTTAAGTGTTTGTTTAAGTTTTTGATCATTAAAAGCTTGATCTTATAACTTGTTATGTTTACTTTTAAGGATCTGCAAACTAACTGCACGTAAAATGTGTGAAGGAAAAATAAATGGAACTACTTTTTAGGTTATTTTGTTTCATTCACTCAAAAGAATTAGGTAGGTACTACTGCAGTGCTACTACGGGTGTTAGGTCACTTTCGAGTTTCGTTCGACACATTTATAAATCTGGCATTTCTTAACATTATTTAAAAAAAAGATTACACATCGACTGTATATTGATAGCAGAATCATTTCGTTGCGGGAAAACAACCACTAAAATTTCACGGTGTATAAAGGATGTTATGCCTCGAAAACGTGGGACTGAAATTGGTACTTTATTGAATTTTAATTCGATAATCGTCAATACGCACATAAGATGCAAATTATCAATGTATATTCAAGATCTTATGCACCGGCCAATGCAATAAAAAGGTTCATTCTGTATATAAATTATATAGGTACTTATCTGCAACACGGTCGATTCGAATTTAATAATTGTTTATGGTTTTGATACGACCCTGACGATTGTCTTGGTGATTGGCGCGCATCTCATGGCTCCTCTACACGATGGGCCAACGCTGGCCACTCCAAGGGACGCATTTATAAGTTAGAGGGAGCAAGTGATATTGCTATCTCATTCTACCGCATGGCTGCGTCCCTTTGAGTGGCCGGCGCTGGCCCATCGTGTAGAGACTGTAGAGGAACCATCACGCACGACTCACACTTTATTTCGCATGCACCAATCAGCTTGAGCGATCTTCAAGGTCGTATCAAAACAAGATCAAAACAGTCAAAAATCGTATCTCGAATACCAGCAATATTCGAATTAACTAGTGATATTTAGTAATTATTAATTGTATTGTGATATGCCTATTATGTTATTTTTTTTAATTATTTCTAATTGACTTTTTATATTTATTTAAATTTATGATTATAAGGCCTGAGTTCCACTTGTAAGTTTTACTTACGTAAGTAGGGACACGGCTATACTACAGAATGAGAGATGAATATCGTTATCTCATTCTAACAAATAGCTTTGTCCCTACTTACGTAAGTAAAACTTACAAGTGTAACTCAGGCCTAATGATGAATTTGCACGCTTGCATGCAAGCTAGGTGCAAGATCTGTAACACCATTTTGTAACATCCCCATACTGTATCAATGCAAATAAATAATTTCTGATTTCTGATTTTCAGTAACAAGATATTAAATGTGAATCATTCTCAAATATTCTACTCGATTCCATTGATCTCCACAATTTATGAACTGGTATCATTATCAACAAATAAATGTTTATGTAGATCAAGGCGCATATATCATCGGCTTAAATCAGGAAACAAAGCGCTTACATAAACAGAAACGTAAGTGGCGAGGAATGTTGTAACTTAAGTGTAACATAAATAAAACAGTAAGCACCTAATATATTATGCTTGTAATTACAATATCAGGATACCTAACTGATAGGACAAAGCTAAGGTAGAGCGTGATGTTGCTTAAGTATTTATGCTGTGTCTTTGGTAATCTCATACTTACTATAAATAAAATAGTTAAATTTATGTATTTGAAATAGGATTTTAATGGAAATACCATTTCCTTTCACGTAAGAGGAATTGATGTTGAAAATGAAAAGTGAAAAATCTCCTTCTTTCTTTCTAGCAATATTTAAGTTAACTTTAGTTAAATTATATTCGAAACTTAGAAAGTGTTGTAGCTTGTTGCTAGGTCTTATTATTTAATTATGTACTTGATTAAAGAATATTTCTATAGTTAACCCTCAATAAAAAATACGTATAGAAGCTTCTGAGGCAGAATATTCATACTAACGATATTATATTTCTGGAAAAAATTATGTGTTTACCTACATGATCAATTCGCATTTGTGTCTAGTCTTAAATATAAGTACTCGTAAAATCAGTAAACTCACCCTGACAAAGATCAGCAGCCTCGTATCCCCAATCCTGTACTTCCCCTCCGAAACCCTCACCATCGGGAACTGCGTCGGACACGAGCACCTCTCCACCAAGTCCCTCACCCTCTCATCCAAACTCCTCAAGTCATTCGTCACCAGCTGCGGCTGCGGACCAACGGGGACCAATCCCAGCGCATTATCATCAGGTCTCAGCTCCTCTCCTGCTAGTTCTCTCTCTATCTGCTTCTCCATTTGAACTAGCAGCGGAGCCGGCATTCCTAAAACCGCTCCTTTCCTCGCTACTTCCAAGAGACATAAGACTACATGCTTCTCATTTTTTCTCAAGCATAAATCATCAGTTTCAAAGAGGAGACACTCCAAAATTCCAAGAGCTCTCCTGCACCAGTCTATGAAGTTAGATAGGTTGTCTCTGGCGAAGAAAGTGCCAGCTTTGGCGGCAGGCAGCATGTTGACTGGGGGTCTGGAGCGGAGGGCCTTGGCCAAGGTGAGGGCATCTTCGGATTCCGGGGCTGGAGAGTCGAGGATCAGACGGGCTGAGTCGCGGACGGCGTTGGCATGCTGGAACAACAGAAAAACAACTGTTAGTTTTGATTGCAATTTTTTTTAGTTCAATTGTTCGAGGTAGAGGATATGTCTATAATAAATAGACTCTGACCACGTTAAATTTGCTCAAACTTGGCAGTTATAATGCATATACCCATATAAGCTCCATACTTGACGTAGCACTTAGCATAAAAACTTAGCGTAGTACAACTTTAAGTACTCATCATCATAGGCCTTTTCGTCTATTGCAGACGATTTCTGGTGTAATACCGGACACCGTTTTTGGTGATAGATTTTAAGTCCAATGAAATATCTAATACCTAAAAAAACATGGTACTATACAAAATTACGGAATAAAAGCCTGGTATTTGATTATCTTCATGATATACCTCTTTATACATAATTATAAAATACTGTTCGTTTCTATTGTCGTGAGCAGCCATACAATTAGCAATTTCGCAGTAAAATGATTATGCATACATCACTTTCTACCGGGAAATATGAGATATCGATTAATACCATCTGATATCTCTACTAGCACGCATCTATCTAATTCTCTAGTCAAATTACCAATATATCTTGACCTGTAGTTACCTAACCAGTATGTGGAATCTAAGTTCAAAATTTAAACTGGTTGTCTAAAGAATTTTCAATAATCAGGTATAATCATTGATCAACAGACTGGAAAGAATGTCGGCGACAAGCAATCAGCTAATAATAGAGAAAAATGGCGTTTGGTCTATTTCAATTTCGTTTCGTCGTAAATTCATTGATAAGTTTGCTGTGCATCAGAGGTTTGGGGACAAATAGCGATTGAACCAAGTGCATTGGTTTTATGTTTTGTATTAAATGCAGGATCATTAATACATATAAAGCTACACTTCAGAGAAAAGCATTCGAGTACATATTATATCACTTAAAATCTTGTCTATGTATGATAAGAATCCTCACCGCAATAAACTATTTAAGTCAGCTCTTGAACATTAATTACATCGCAATTTCCCATATTTTTAATGTTGAACTTGGCTCTCATTTTATATTTATGTTTTTGATGAGATAATATCGATTTTTTTACTATCATAGTGTTCACAAGATGGATGTGTATGTAGTGGAATTTAAAATATTAGCATCCTTTTATAAAATTCTGTAAAGTGTGCGCCGGAGATATCGCAAAAACGTAATATAAAATGAGAATATCTCTTACCGCCACTTGCACTATTCCACTAACCCGGGGTTAAGGCGCGGTGTGTAGTAAAATGCGCTTTTTTGTAACCATATTTACAGATTTTTACAAGGATTTCATGCATTATTTTCTAGTATGTATAACTTTAGTCCTTGAACTACGTTATTGCTTGTCAGAAACACAACGGCTCATTATTTTCTCGATAGAATCTTAAGTTGAAAACATGCTTAAAGCTGTCTTTTGATCCATATTTTAGAAGTACTACGACGAAAATGGATATGAAACTTACCTCATTCGATAGCTTTTAAGTAAATCTTCGTTATTGCTGGTCCTTTTATCGACACGTTAATCTTTTCATTCATAATTTTATGAATTCATTTTTTGCCTACTAAATTACACCCTACGCGGCAATACCTTGCGCCCATTCCCCGCGCCAGTACGCCCGTGGCCACTGCCAGCGTCGGACCTATGCTAGTTTAGTGGACGTTTCATAAAATGGGTAACCACTGTATAAATATGCAAATATGTTGTACACACAATGTTTTTCAACATACTTACGAAGAAAAGCAAAATAATTCTTAATTACTGTGACATTTCAGACATTCGCCCGTCATATTGTCATTTTATAACAAGTTGGGAAGCAAAGGCACACACCCATCTAACCAATCCGGAATTCAGTCACGATTGATAAATTGTGTAAACATATTTTATTAAAGGCTATTAAATTAATCAAATTGAATAATTTTTAAACATATGTGTACGGGATTCAAATACCTATGTGAGAGTGTTTAGTGTATGGTGGTAACCATTTCACCGCTTTTAGTTTCCGAGTTACCTACATGCGTTTTAAGGGAAGTGGTCGAAAAATGCCTAAAATGGTTTTGTGTTTAATATAAGGTAAGGTAAGAAGTACTAGTGCTCGACGCTGCACTAGTATTCGACATGGGTATAGTGTGTAGCTTTCAAATAGAGCTCGACGGCTAATCCTATTGTCTATTGTTAAGTAAAACCGCTCGTGCCACGTGCCACAACCACCTGCATAAAAAATACGTACAGCCTGGCAAAAAAGAGTAGAAATTAATAGGGGCGCCACTGTCGCTTACATGGCAACACAAATAGTACGACCTAGAGATATTGATACTTGGGCCATGGACAGATTTAATGTTCTTGTTTGTATCGACTCTTCCCAAAAGTTGTGACTATTGGTTATTCGAATGCCAAATTTGCACACACCCCATATTTGACAACGTCGGAACCGATTTTGGATAATATAGGTAAGTCAAGAAAGTGGACTCCACTCTCATCAGCAGGTAGGTACTGGAAATACAAATTTTGAGTTTTTGTAATGTTCGTTTTTGTTAGCATTAGAAATAAGGTAAACAATATTGATGCGTCTTTTAATTGAAAAACACATTTTAAAAATAAGTAGCCACAAATTATATCTAACAGTTATCAATCTAATATGATCATTTACGTAGGTCACTCAATAAATTTTGACATAAAAAAAGCTATTGAAGATATTAGTATTATTTATTTTACATTTTTTCAAAATACTCTCCATTACTCTCTATACAAATTTCCATTCGTCTGAACCAACTTTGGAAGCACTTTTGCCAGTCTTCATCAGCTTTTGTACTTGACAGCAGATTTTTTTAAATGTTGCCTATTAAAATTTGATTAATTCTTTTTAATTACATAATTAAAAAGTAACGTTTTAGTGGTCTAAGGTGTGTACACTAGTGTTAAATATATGTAATGGAATAAAATTAATTAAATTATCATATTTCACCCAAAAGAAAATACGATTTTACAGTTTTTATACAGATATCATTCATTCATTCGTTCACTTATTTTTTTAAAGTGGCAACACACTCAATTCAACTTAGAAATTTTAGAATCCGTCTAAAATCTGGCTAAATTTAGTCAGCTTGACGTTCTGGAATAGCACTTGTTAAATCCGCCGTCTAAAATATGATTAAAACTTAGACATTTTAATTTTAGGCTATTTAGGCGATGTGCACGTAGAATCGCGTCCATCTACTCTTTTTTGCCAAGCTGTACTTCGGTTACTGAGTGCCGGCGAGTCGAACGCTACAGAACCAGTCTAAAATGTGTCATCGAGATGCGTAACAAAGGCGCGTTATCGGAGAGCGCACCTACACTGGTTTTTTGAGCGCTGGCCTAGCCCGCGCTCAGGTGCCAAATAAAATAATTAAGACCCTTTTTTGCAGGTAAGTAGCACGTGCGGTTTTACTTAACAATAGACAATAGGATTAGCTGTTGAGCTCTATTTGAAAGCTACACACTATAGGTACTTTATGTCAAAGTAATATAGGTTAAATTTGAACGGCGACGATCTTTCTGTATTCAAATTTAATTCTTGTTACTTTGATATAAATAGCTAGGGTTCTAAGTGACAAAAAAAGGTCGAACCTTTTTTTTCTTGATTAAAGCATGAAACTTGGCACAGTTGTTCCTTATATCAAACCAAGCCGATTTCGATCGGTAGCCCGAAGGAGCCCCCCCTCTGGGGCCGGAGAGGGGGGGGGGTCAAAGTACCGCTCGCCCGGCTTCATTCTTAAAATTCTAACAGGCCCCGTTTAGCTAATAGGTCATATTTGGTATCAATTTCGGATAAATCAATAACGTAGAATTCATTTCTGGTATAAAAAATTAGCAATTTGTAGAAAAAAATAAAAAAAAACTCAAAATATCTAATTTTTCAAGTTTAATTTTTGTTTCTTATTTATTGTCAGAATTAAACTGCCTGGTTTTTCTACATTGAAAAAATATGATGATAAAGCCTATTTAATGCAGATTTTAAAAACATAACTTTTACATATCTTCATTAAGAGGAAATTGCATAAAAAAAATCTTATATCGTCTCGCGCCGGTGAATATCTTTTTACCGACATCGGAATCGATATAGACAACATCCGAAGTACACACTCTGGAGACCGATTAAAAGTATTGTTTATTGTTGTAGATAGATAAAGATAGAAAAGCGTACAAATATTTTCTTATGTGTCGTTCAGTGAAAAAAGGGACCTTGGAAAAAATTATCACAGAGCCTCGCGTTTGTATAGAAGCATACTCGTAGGTATTTAGTTAGTGCCAACCACTCCATGGATTCCATGGTCGCTGTTCTCAATAGGGGATATTACTGCAATGTTCTGCCGCCAAAGTGCAGCACTACCGACTCTAGTAAATTCATAAACTAACTTATACATACTGTACCTTAAACTGTTTTTTGACAAGTTTTCACAGACAATAAAATATGACATTGATGCATCAAGGCGGTTTGTTAACCAGGGCCTATCGGTAAAAACGAAAATCGAAATTAAGTTATCTGCCTCTTTATCGAATATGCAAGAGTGATAGAGGGATTAGACAACGAAACTTCGATTTTCTTGTTTCGCGGCAGACCCCCAGATTGTTAGTGATTGACAGATAGTGGTAGTGGCGCTACCTACGCAGAGTTTTGCGTAATATTCCCTATTAATAAGAAGTAAACTATAAGTATTATTTAATCCGCTTACTTATTACATTATACCACACTTGTAAAATTTTATTTACCAATAACAAATAAAGTGATAATAAAAACAACATTAAAATTAAAACTAAAATTTAACAGAACTTATAAATAAAAAATGCTCCCCAGGTCGCCTTCGTTTGTTATGGTGCCCAGGAGGCTGGCAGCGTTTCCTTTTTGGATGGCCAGGCTTATTCTCTGGCCGAGGTAGCTGCCAGCCCTCTGGTCACCTGTGGTGTCGATGAGACGCTGGGACATTTCCTTAAATAAGGCTTTTGCGCTAGGCCCCCACGGTCCCAGAGTCTCTACGCCAAATGGCGCAAATATATATCCCTCACCGAGGACAGCATATTTGCGCCGCTTGTTCTGTTCTGCGGTTGTAGCCGCAGCTCCCGCCCTGACGGAGGTCGCCTGTAGGTGGGACGGCGCCAGCGTGTCAACGCAGGTGGCGTCCCACACAAGCGTCCTCCCCAGCCTCCACGGAATAAGTGTCATTCCGTCGGGCCGCTTGCCGTCGTCACGTGCGATACCGTTCGGCTCAAGTATGGCCGGCACGCTAACGGAAGCAAGCGCCCTCCGGATGACATCATTCAGGGAGGCATGGCGAGAGATGCGGCCCGCGCTTCTCTGGCAGGATAAGCCGTGGTGGCCCAGCTCGTCAACATTGGAGCCACAGCGGCAGCGGTGGGGCTCATTGGTTTTGACCCCCAATCGCAGACTGGTAGCGAGTGTGAGGGTCGTTTTTTCTAGGAGGGTGCCTATGTTGGGGGATGGCAATGCATGAAGCCAGAGCCCTGACTCTGGCTCCGATACGGCTAGGAGACGAGCGCGCTCTGCAGAACTTTGAGTATTATCAATAAGTGCCTTTAGGGTGGCTCTGCAGAGGGGCTCGTCCCAAAGTTTTTGTGACTGAACGAAGGCTGGGATTGGATTTTCCGGGCAGGCTTGCGTCCAAGCAATTTTGGCCTCGTTCTGTATTTGGATGCAGATATTGTCGGAAGGAGGGCAAAAAATTTTATTGGCGAGATCTTGCGTGCTGTGGAAAGAGGACAAAAAAGCTGGGAGGGCGACGCTGACAACTTGCCGGATGCCCAGGCCGCCATGACGAATTGGCAAAGAGGCCTGGGTCCAGGAGCGGTTGTCCAGGTTGACGTTGAGGATTGATGAAAGTGTAACTTTAAGGACGGAATCTAGGGGTTCGATGAGATGAGGGTATTTCCAGACGGGGCTGCATCTAAGTATGTATGTAGATTTGGGCACGAAAAGACAAAATTTAATGATTACTAACGCCATGTGTGCACTAATTTTTAGAAGGCGGTCCGAATAAGCTTTGTGAGTATTTAGATGTTCGCTAATGATAGGTTCTATGGATTCTGGGAAGATTGGGGCACCAAGGAGTCTTAAAGAGGTTTTATCTACGATTTTGATATTAGGAGCTAAAGTGTTGAAATTCGAAATAATGTTATGTAGGTCGGTGGTGGGGAGATGATTATTTATATACAGTTCACATTTTGTAAAGTTTAATTCTTGCGTCTTGTGTATTAATGCAATTCCTTCCCCCGACACATGAATGGATACATTTCATAATTCACGTATATATGTCAGTTTCAACCATATTCTGGCCACAGCAGGGTTGTCAGAACAGTTTGGAAACAGTCATCTGCTCCTTGCTTCCATTCCCAAGAAGACGGACTGAGCAAGTTTGACGACGAACTAATGTCTGATCCCAAACATCAACCACACGGTACACTGCGCGTAATGAGGCATTTATACGGCTCCCTTTTGAACAGGTATAACATTATACAACTCTTCATTTCAATATCCCGGTGTAACTTGTCTTCTTCAATATTGCACTTATTACCGAACATATAATACCTCATTTTAGTATTTTAGGGGAATGCTTTTAGCCACCGCTATTGCTCCATCTTGTAAGAGCTTGGATCCTTGTAGTAGCATGGCTGAACTCTGAACAGGTTCCATGTTTCGAACTCACTTTTTCTACCCTTTCAGCTGAATGCTCGAAACAGGGGTAAGACTTCAACTCTTTTAGGGTAAATAAAAGAGTTTAGTTAAGTAGCTTACAGAATAGATAATTTTATTGGCTTAAAAATAGAATTCCCTGGCCTATTGTGGATGCAATGGAGTGACATGTGATATAATTGAGTTTTCCACTGTGTCAACGTGAGCCCACAAATCCTGTAGTTGGGGAAATATTCGTACGCATGAATCTAGTCTAGCTGCTATAACTACATCGTCTATGTCTACTGTGCTTATCAATACCTTGCAATGACTGTTTTACAGCATCTGCAACTAGGGCCATCATATGAAATGAATCGGACTCTTCATGGTTCTTGGAGTATTCGGAACCTCACGAGGAACATCACTTATAACATGTTTCTCTACACAATTTCGCGATGGCATAAATAAGGACTTATAACTCTTCGAAGTTTTGTCAACACAGTGTCTCAAAATGATTTACCTAGTGCTAAAGAAATGAGTTTCACTAAAATATCAGTGGTTATAAGTGAAGCTTATCATCACCTGAATGTCATATCATCATCTGAATGGAAGGGAGTGCTTGAAAGGATGCAAGACAGATATTCGTAGATGTAAGTTAGTTTTAAATTAGAAAATAAGTAATTTTAAGTTATGAATCTATGTAACGCTTTGGCGCAAGCTGTAATGTTATATATAACTTGATTCAATAAATAAATAAATCATGGTAAATTTAACTCTTATTTCTATCGGGCTCTGAAACACCAGGAGTCTTACTCGTATTCCAAGCATTCTCTCGATCGACCTTGTAATACTGTAAGCTCAATAAAACTTGTGATAATAAGACTAGATGACATATATATATGATAATATGTATTTGATAAATACACTCAAAACATCCATAGGTAATTCAGGAACAAGCTTTCACGATAAACACAAATATATGCCTTCTAGGATTTGAACCGGGTTCCCCATTTAATATATGGTGTATAAAAGTGAGATCTAAGCATAGACCCTTTTTAGCTTGGCCGATACAAGGATTCAAGCTCCTACAGGATAGAGCAATATCAGTAAATTTAATAAATAACATTCGCCAAAAGTTTATTATAACTTCATATGATGATATGTGAAATAGCCTTGTAAAGTGAATACCTTACTGATAAAGCCGTTGCTAAATAATAAAAAAAATGCCTGAAATAATTCTTTACTTGAACAGACTATTGAAACAGAAGCAGCCTTATCAGGATAGAATTATATGTTTGGGGCTTGGGGGTCAGACGTTAGTTCCTCTTTAAACTTGCTCAGTCTGTCTTCTTGGGAATGGAAGCAAGGAGCAGATGACTGTTTCCAAACTGTTCTGACAACCCTGCTGTGGCCAGAATATGGTTGAAACTGACATATATTATATACGTGAATGATGAAATGTACGCATTCATGTGCCGGGGGAAGAAATTGTATTTTTTAATACACAAGTCGCAAAACTAAAGTGTGGTATAATGTAATAAAAATATTTAATACTTACAGTTTACTTCTTATTCATTGAGAATAGCGACCATGGAGTCCATGGAGTGGTTTACACTAATTAAATACGAGTATGCTTCTATACAAACGCGAGGCTCTATGATAATTTATTCCTAGGTCCCTTTTTTTACTGAACGACACATAAAAAATAGTATTTGTACACTTTTCTATCTTTATAATAGGATCTATAAAGGATCTACAACAACAAACAATACATTTAATCGGTCTCCAGAGTGTGTACTTCGGATGTTGTCCATAACGATGCCGATGTCGGTAAAAAGATATTCACCGCGCGAGACGATATAAGATTTTTTTTATGCAATTTTCTTTTAATAAAGGTAAGGAAAAGTTACGTTTTTAAAATCTGCATTAAATAGGCTTTATTGTCATATTTTTTATATGTAGAAAAACCAGGCAGTTTAATTTTGATACTAAATAAAAAATAAATATTACACTTGAAAAATTAGATTTTTTAAATTTTTTTTTAAAAATTTCTACAAATTGCAATTTTTTTATATCAGAAATGAATTCTACGTTATTGATTTATCCGAAATTGATACCAAATATGACCTATTAGCTTAACGGGGCCTGTTAGAATTTTAAGAATGAAGCCGGGCGGAGCGGTACTTTGCCCCCCCCTCTCGGGCCCCAGAGGGGGGGCTCCTTCGGGCTACCGATCGAAATCGGCTTTATTTGATATAAAGAACAACTGTGCCAAGTTTCATGCTTTAATCAAGAAAAAAAAGGTGTTTGCACTTAACATCCTCACTAAAAGTGCCCGCGTCGAATACTAGTGCAGCGTTGAACACTAGTACTTCTACCTTATTTCCGCCAAGTCCGTACCGTGCTATATGGAAATTTATTCCAAAAAATGCTGTTTTTATATACCACACTGGTGGCAAGCAAGCATACGACCCGCATTCACCATAGCCTATGGACGCCTGCAGCTACGGGGATGTGACACATCTGCCAAATGTTGATTAATTTTATATAAAATAAGTCCTAATATATAAAATAAGCTTTCATGAGTAATAGTTACTGATTTTTAAAAAGCGCTTTTCAATTAAAAGACATGTCAAGATCGCTTACCTTCTTTCAAGTACTTTCTATTGCTAAAAAAACGAACTACAGTATTCTTCCTTATTTTCAATACCTACTTGCCCGAAATTGACTTCTAGAATTAGACCAAAACTGCGACGATTTTGATTGCAGTTGCACACGCAGTGCAAGTGTTAATCATAATTTCATAAAGGTTTGTCGTTCAAAATAACACTTGCACTGCGTGTGCAATCAAAATTGTTGCAGAATTTTCGGTAAGTAGGTAAGTACTAATTTCTGTCTCATAATAATTGGGTATAATTTGATTAGGTTCTTAGTTTGTCGGGGTTTACTCTCATATTGTATATAATTTCATTAAGTACTCATTAAAATACGAATTTGCTAATAAACCTTATTCGATATTAATTGCCGGAAAAAATCCCGGAACTGACAAATCAGAATATTCAGAATACCGATGGCGCCAGAATAAGGATGTAGACGTGCTGCGCGGGAATGGTGCGGCGGGGCGCGCGGGGCGCCCGCCCGCCTGTTCTACCACGCGTCTGCTTCACCCCCTCGGAAACGTAAAACTCAACTATAAGAGCGCCTTAACCCGTTAAACCTGGAGTTACCATGATTACCAACTTAACCAGGTTTAACAACATAACTCCGGGTTAGTGGGATGATACAAGTGGCCCTTAAACTAATAGGCAAATAAAAGCTAATGATATGGAAATGGAACTTGTTGCATAAGTGACCCATAAAACCTTACTCAAATTAGTATACCTACAAAATACGATGTTTAAGGACTCTATAAACATTATTACCTTAAAATGCCACGCACGCAATGAGTACCAATGAAGTAACGCGAGCGCAGCGGCGGTTTCTATGCAAAGTGCAAATGCCGCATAGTTATTACCTACATTACCATAATGTTGTGTAGTGTTTGATGCGAAATATCACATTGCACTAAGCTAGGTAGTAAACCATAGAGTAACTTATACCGGGTGTGGCCTGTAACACGAGCAAATAATTACAACATAGATTGTACTCCTCAAACGGCGACACTTTTGTTCTACAAGTTTTAAAAATTATGTTGATGTTGTGTTTATTTAGACTCCCTATTTTTCATAAAAAATAAATATTATCTTCAATGGACGCCATCGCCACGCCATATCATTGTGATTGACGTTGCTTGTCACCTTCGAGCAACACGGAAGGGAGGCGGCATTCGCACTATTTCCCCTCTGCCGAGGTACAAGATTAGCGCGTCAATCTAATCTACCGCGGGTAATAAAACTAGTTGCACTTGGATTTTTCACTAGACCGAGTCCAGACGCGCGCGTGAACACTGCTGCACAAAAATGCCTGTTTGCTCGGTTTTTTGCTATAAAAAGAGGTCGGGGACATCAAATTTACAAAAAGAAAGTGTTACATTCCACATGTAATTTTTTTTTTACATATCATACGTTTAATTACATTTAAATACAATTATTATATTTTAGTCTCAAGTATTTGTTGGATTTATCGATTTTGCTCGCTCAGTACAAATTGCGGATAGGTCGAGCGACAAATCCGACTTCTCATCTCTCAGAATACAATGACATACTTCAACGAAAATGTGTTAGTGTGCGTGTTGTGACACTAGTCACTCGTCCGTACACAAAAAGAGAACGAGGTTTGCAAGATTTGTCTTTGACGTGTGTCATTTTCTATGTATTTGTGTCGTCATTACAGAGGGCCTACCGCGAACCACGTTTGACGTGTTGCCTCCCTGTCACACTTACGTATGAATTTACAAGTGCCATAGAGAGGCAACACGTCGAACGTGGTTCGCGGTAGGGCCTCTGATTGGATTTTGTATGTAAGTGTGTGAGAAGTGCGACTGTGTGCACCTTCCCCCCGCGAAAAATGGCAGAAAGATTTGTACGGTGAGATATCGCTTGGGCCCCTCCCTTCCAACGTGTCGGAAGCCGGTGTTGCTCGAAGCTTGTCACGCCTTAAACATAACAAAATTCGCAATACATTGCGTCTTAGAATAAACTTTAAAGTGTATTAAAAATCAAACCAAGTTATTTTTAAAAGGCGCTGAACAAATGTTGGTCAGTTTGAGGAGTACAGCCTACAGTTTCATTTTTTGCTCATGTTACAGGCCATACCCGGTATATACTGTGCCTTTAACTGTAAACGCGAAAATTGTACTTTAGTTATCTGCCTCTTTATCGCTCGTATATGCAAGTGATAGAGAGGTTAGATAACGAATTTTCGATTTTCTTGTTTCGCGGTAGACCCCCAGATTGTGAGGGATAGTGGTAGTGGCGCCCCTTACGCAGAGTTTTGCGTAATATTCCCTATTTTGATACAAACTTAAAAAAGATCGCTTACGCCAAGACAATCGTCAAGGTCGCGTCATAACCACTTCAGTATCGTATCAAGTTTGTAAATTAGAATGGGCTCCTGCAATATATTATTCACATGTAGATTGCATTGCATATTATGTATTACCTCATTAGTACCTTTGTGTGAATGTACATTGCGACTGGCGCCTTAGATCTTGTAATGGACGTTATAAATATGTATTTTAATTGATATTGTAAAGCAGCACTTATCGTTATAAAATGTAGTAGTAACTCAGACGATGTATTTTGCATATACCTAAATAAACTAATACGTAGGTACCTAATATAAATACTTCTTTTAAATTTAGTTCTATGATTCATTTATATATTTCTATTACATACTGACCAAGCCACTTTGCAAAAACTAGATAAGACTGAAAATCTCAGTTAAAATTAATTTTCACTAGAAATCAATGAAAAATTTAAAAATTTTACTCTTTTGGGCGAGACTCAAACTCGCGAATCTGGATCACTAGCCCATCGCGCTTCCAACTGAGTTTCGGAGACTTCGAGAGCATTTGCAGACGTTTCCGCTTGATACAAAATAAATTAGGTCTATTAATTAGGTTTAGGTTAATTTTGAACGCTGAGCTATAACGCTGACTGTACCCAAGCCCACGCGCCCACCGTTGGGCCCACATCGCGTATGAAGCCATTAATAACTGTTAAAACACTAACCCCGCCGAGATGAATCATTATGCTCATGCGCCGGTGCGGTACCATTGGCACTCGAATTGCTTAAGGGTAAGTAGATTGATCTCTAGTATGTCCGAGCATGGCAGTTTGTTTGGTCAACGGTGGAAAAAGCGAGTTTTTAGAATTTTAAGTTAATAGTCCGATTATATATAGTAGAACATTATTGAAGGCGCCACTTCCAACGTAACTGTCACATTTTTGACGTAAAACACTTAAACATGGCAACAATTTACTATGGAATTTTATTTTCTACTATTTTATGTCGGACTTTAGTTTAGAAGTTATGAAAATAGACAAAAAATGACCATCGCCTTCCCCCCTTGTCTCCGAAAGGACTGGGTATAGAATTAAAAAAAATACACAAAACAGTTTTTTACCAATGTACCTACAGGAAACCTATATATGGACAAGAAAAAAAATATTGCTAATAATGTGCAAAGCACGGAAGCCTTGAGCGCGAGTTCGATTCGCACTTGGCCGGTTTTCAATATAAATAGGAAGCATTATTAGCAGGATATGCAATTCGAGACCTAAACGAGAACGAGTCGAGTAAGGCGAGTACACATCGAGTTCCAATAGTAGCGCCGCTGCGCTTGCGACACTGAACTTGCGATCGGAACTGATCGATTGATTCATCTGCGAACGTTCGTTCATATTTTTATGACTCATACTATATTTAATACATTATTATAATGAAAATAATGAAAGGTTGCCATACAATTTCTTTAGGAACGTCATTGGTAGGTATATAGGTACCATACCATTACCAATTACCGTACTTAAGGGGCCCACTGATTAACAGTACGCCGATCGGCCTATCAGTTAGAACAAAATTTTGACAGTTTCGAACAACTGACAGGCCGATACCGTCCGGCGGACTGTTAACCTTTTCGACGCCGTGTCAAACACCAAAGCTGTCACCCGGACGTCATGTCACCGAAGTGTCAAAACTGAAATTGAACTTTATGCATATGCACGTAGGTCTATGTTGCTCTGTGGTCTGTGATCGATTAATCCGTCTTTGGCGCTGGACCTGCGGTGCGGATATATTGGTCATTGGCATCAAAAGGTTAATCAGTGGGCCCCTTTACTTACAGGCACACTCTCAACTTTACAACAACAACACAAATGACCGGTTTTCATTGCATATCACTGTAATTGTTAACGACGGCTAGTTAGTTTCAGGTTCGCAATTTTCACTTAAGTGTAATGAAATAACTTTTTTTTAAACCCCTACGCATTATGCCAAATAAATCTATTTTATGCCAAAAACGCCTTACATAATTTTGGATGCACTTAATGCATTTTTGGCATAATTGCCGGATCGATTATCAATGTATCAAACATAACAAGGAAACTCGCTTTCACGTAAAATAAATCGCATCGAAATCGGTCCATCTATTTGAGAGGTACGATGCCACAGACAGACAGACATAACACCCCTCTTTTTACGTCGGGGAAGTTGCTACTATTATTTATTCTGTGTCGGGGGTTAAAATCGGGCCTCTTGTATTGAAACTGCGCGCGCGTAATAATTCTTCCTTAATAAATTAAGTTCATGTTTTATAATCCTATAAACTATGGTTATAGATACTTGCTCAATGATCAAGTTAATAATACTAGAAATAGAAGTCATAGGTATTTATTTATTTACGTAAATTTTATTACAAGACTGTACAAATGACGAACATTTATCGTAAACAAAACAAACTCGAGTGTTCATAAACGAAGTGCCTTCAAATTAGCGAAGCCATAAAGAACTTTAACGGGCACTCCATGACAGTGCCAAGTTCAGGCACTGGCGCCACGGCACTGTTCGACATTGAAACAGGCGATCTCGGGTGATTTCCGACTCATTTTTTAAATACAAACGTACAAAAAGTTAATGGACGTATTAGGGTCATATGTACATAGATTTAAAAGAAATGTTGTTACTCCTTTGGGTCATAGTTGGATGCTGATACGCAATAATGTGTCAACCCACATTCATTTTGCAATAAGATGTGAACTCAAAAAATGTACGCTTACAGTTGACATTTTAATGAAAAATTAATGTGGGTTGACACATTTTTGCTAAACACCATCCAGTTATCAGTGCGTGTGGGTATAATTCTCTAATCTAATGATTTTCTTACACAGGTTCAGAAAAGAAAATAATTACCACTTAATGCGGATAAGGGTCCCATTGAAAAAATTGTCTTTATAGCCCTTGACTCTGACTGATTCTATATAGGTAGATCCACAGAATAGACGAGACTTTGGAGAGTCAAGGAGACCAAAACTCACTTTAGCCCACGTGAGAACTAATTAATTTTTAAATTTAGAATTTAGAGAACTAAATAATTTTAAAACAATATTATACGCGATGAAGTCCCGCCTCAATTTTAAATAAATGTATGTATGAATTTTTAGGACCGATAACATGGTGAATCTACTGCGCGTCTGGACCAACCAATCCGCACGTCGTACACATTTTGTTTCTTTACAACATCAAAATAAAATGCTGTCACGGTAGCAGATCTGTTTCGATTTGTTCTCGCCAACCTCTTTCCGGTCTATCACAATACGACTTCATTCTAAATTCTACTACCCAAATGTTTTACTGAAGGCTATTCGCTATTATTACTTACACGATTAATCATAGATCTCAATTGGACACACGGACTTCCATGCCCTTTTGAAGATGTGTACAACTTACGATCGCATAACCTGTCATTTGAAGGCCAAGTTCAACAATGATTTAAATCTCATTTGGCCGTGTCTGAAATGCGAGTCAAGATCACAATACCATTGTCGAATGGTCATGTAGAATCAGGTTGACCATCTTGAATCTGAATGAATGATTCAATCTTATTTGGTCATGTTCAAACAACCACAATTTAACATTACAATAGCATTTCCGATTGAAGACCAAGTTCACAATCAAATAAACTCTTTAATCTTATTCGGACATGTCCAAAACGCAACGTTAGAACACAATATCATTGAAGAATTAAGACCGTTCACCGTCTTTATTGATTCAATAAATTAACTCTTTAATGAAGGGTGTGATGGGAATCTGCCGAATACTCAGAACAGGGCTATAACAGCGAAAATCGAAGTTCGCAAATTGCATGCGGGCATCTTTCTCTGCCACTGTAATTACGCCTTCATTGGAGTAAAAGTGAAAGATCCCCGAAATTTGCGAATATCGGTTTTCCCAGTAGACCCCCAGGTGGTACCGCAACAGAAAACTGCGTACCTCGTCAAAATGTAAAATGTAGGTATGTATCTATGGACTTTATACTGGGTGATTTTGGGGTCGAGATCCTGAATGTCAAATGTGTTAAGATGGTCATAATAGTTGCCTGAAAACAAATGTTTTTTGTTTATTATTGGGCATATCCAAAACGCATAAGATCACAACAGCACCGTCGACCGAGGGCCATGCGCCGGCGCCGGTATCAAAACCGGAAGACCGCTCAAGGCCGACTCTCGCTTTCAATCGGATCCCCGTTAGCAGGGCTACACCTGTTTGCTACGGAGGATAAGGAGATTTGTTTTGTTTTTGGATAGGTCAACGACATTTTGTACAACAACAACATTAAAGCTAATTTCACGTATTTTTAGTCACACGCGCGACATGTTAGCTTTATGTTAGTATGACTCACGACAGTTTAAAGTTAAAAAAAATTTTGTTGTTCGAACAAAAACATTTTTTTTATCAGCGTGTCGGCTGTAAATTGAATTCCCTTCTAAGGTTTGCTCAGGGAACAACCATAGGTACCTAATTATTGATGGTATACTTTTAAAAAAAAAGTGTTGGTACCTACAAAGTACATGGCGTTAACTTTTATAAGCCATTTATTTAAACTATTTTTTTAAAAAGTCTATAAGGTGTCCCACTGCTGGGCAAAGGCCTCCCCCCTAGACCTCCAATCAACAATTCAATCAATTTAAACTATCAGCAAAAAAATACAAACCTAACCTAAAAAGTAATTACTCAGCAAAACTCCATTCAGCTGAGCAAATTAGAATATATTGAAGGGATGATTCTAAAGAACCCGGACGGACCCGGGTATGTCCTTAAACTACGTCCAGGACCCGGGTATGTCCTTAAACCACGTCCAAGACCACCGGAGGACAGGCAGCAGCGTCCCTCAAATTCGGTGTACTCGACTGCGATCGCCAACCCGCCTGCCAAGCGTGGCGATTATGGCATTCACCCCCCAAAAAAGGGGGAGGCCTATGTTCAGCAGTGGACGTCTTATGGCTGAGATGATGATGATGATGATGATGATGATGATGATGATTCTAAATACTTTTATAATTATAAAGTGCAGCTAGCTAAATAGGTTTAACGAGTAGACGTTTTGAAAGAGTGTGCAACGAGCATAATG
The DNA here is from genome assembly GCF_963556715.1 of Cydia fagiglandana. Lineage (NCBI taxonomy): Eukaryota > Metazoa > Arthropoda > Insecta > Lepidoptera > Tortricidae > Cydia > Cydia fagiglandana. The sequence continues at coordinate 15,100,482 of NC_085951.1, read as the reverse complement.
AAGCATGGCTATACATATTTAGGCTATAAAGCTTACTTGGTTACTTAATCACTGATGTGATTCATAATTTTCTTAACCTATTGTAAAAATTAACAATAAGCCGACCTTAGCATAGAAACTCAATACTATTGTTATAGTAATTTTCATAACGCTATATTCTCGACAATTGCTAAACTGTCAAAACTGGATTTCTGGAGCACTGGGCTACTATTATAATATTATAATGCTGAGAATAGTGAGAATAAACATTATGTGTTTATTCTCACTATTCTCAGCGTACAATTTTTGTGAATGACGAATCGATGAGAACCTGGCTGCCATCATCACTACACCTTATAAAACAAAGTCCCCCGCCCCGTCTGTTTGTTTGTATGTTTGTTCGCGATAAACTCAAAAACTACTGAACGAATTACATGCGGTTTTCACCTATCAATAGAGTGATTCTTGAGGAAGGTTTAGATGTATAATTTGTTAACTCGTGCGAAGCCGGGGCGGGTCGCTAGTTATTGTATAATATGTATAATTTAGTTATCGAGTTAAGTTATAAGCTCATAAGCCTAACTACTTACTATAAGATGGGGAGAGATATTCAGTCTAACACAGAATTTTTTACCTGCCCATAGTTGAAAAAGTAAGACTAGTAAGAGCGCATCGCCTAGCGTGGTACGGGCATATTTGATGCGGAGGGATGAAAGTCATGTGACCGATGTGACGAGAAAGGTATTCCGAATGAATGTGAAGGGAAGTAACAGGAGAGGAAAACCGAGGAAAGTGTGGATGGACTGTGTGAGAGATGATAGGAAACGAACGCGAGTGAATGATGAGATGACGGGCGACAGAGAGGTATGGAAGAAAGACATGCGGCGCCGACCCCAAGTGAATGGGATAAGGGCAAGCAAATGATGATGATTCAGTCTATCACAGTATAATCACCATAAGCAAAGCCCAGCACAGTGATCAATAACTATTAGACTATTACAGTACGTATTTACAATCAATTATCAACCGGCAAGGCTATTCGCACTGACATTACAAATGATAACATCGTTATCAGTGATCTAGAATTAGTAATAACAGTGACAAATGAAGTTGTATCAATAGCGGCGCAGGCGGAAATTGATTTGCAACAGCGAATCATGTTAGCTGTAATTTAGAAGGATATCTATCAATATCTGACAATCGCAAAGGTTTGTTTAACGGATAGATTGAATAGCTCTTGACCTAGATAGAAATCTATCTATTAAATGTTATTAATAAACAAAAACACCACTCTTTCGGAATTGTCTGTTGCATATATAACGGGGAGTGCTCAATGAATTGTTTGCAGTGGCGGATTTGCCCTAAGCAAGATATTAGGGGCGACAAATGGTGACAAAAATTCGCAGATATTAACAAAGATTAATTATCTTGATTTAAACTTTCACGATTATTAAACATTATCAAACTGCACAACGGGACTTAATCGCGTATTTAAGTTTTAAGATTTACCTCCGACGTTTCGAGGAACTTAAAACTTAAATACGCGATTAAGTCCCGTTGTGCAGTTTGATAATGATTAATTATCTTATCGCTAAAAACAGTAGGTAGGTATGTCAGTATATGATACTATATGTCACCGACGTCACCGTTTCTATGACTTGTTTATTGTTAAATTTTACCAGCGCTTCAGTGTTTATTTATTTATTTAATCTTTATTGCACAAAAGAAAAATCTTATAGTACAAAAGGCGGACTTAATGCCAATGCTTAGTGTTGAAAAACTGATGCGAAATACTTATTTTACAGGATTTTTGGTAACCTATACATTTAATTTTTGGAATTTGCAATATCGCTCGCAGACGTATCTGCTTGATAAAAATTGGTTTTTATACATCTCATTATTGGTGCCACATCTAATACAGGGGTGTTTATATAGATTATAGACTACAATTTTCAATTTTTCCAGTAAAGTTAGAAGGGCCACGTGACGGGAAGCTCCGTGTGCCCCATATAAGGTCCGGAGCCGACCGGCCTCGGCGCGCGCGCAAGGCCGCAGGGTGACTGACTCACGCGCAACTAAGTAGACGGGCGTAAGTGAGATTTTATATCACTTCGATCAAGCATACAGCCTGAATGATGGTAAGCGATCACCGTAGGCCCAGTAGTCAGCAAAGCGCTTTTTGAAGGTTACGATTGCGGCTCTTCAAGCCTCCCAAAAAGATTAATCCTTACACCATCCCACTTACACGCTGTTAACCGGTTAAACCTGGCGTTACCATGGCTACCAGTACAATTTGACATTTGGTTAACGGTTTAACCGCTTAACTCCGGGTTAATGGGATGGCGCAAGTGGCGCTAAGTGTGCTTAGACCACTGAAAGAACATTAGCGGCTCTATTTAACTGATTACTACATTTGGCCCTTCTCAAAAGTTTGCCGACCCGCACCGTAGTCTATACCTAAACGCCAGAGAGCCTTGTCAAATAACAATCGTTAACGGGAAAACACGCCATTCGAAACTTAATGCGAAACTTAAGATGTGGAAATTGTCAAGTAAATTTTCGTTGCATCTATCATCCCGGTCCCGATACATTATTTATTTTCGATCGGCGTTATCTTTGTAGCCTTCTAGGGGTGATACATGCGCGTTGCTGGTCCTTTAAAATACCTGTAGTCCCTGAAGAAAACCTTGGCATAGGTCATTTCACAGTGGGAACGTCCATGGGAGGAAATTCCTCTAAAACCGCACAGCTGACCATTATAGTTCGTTTTTTTTAGCATTAGAAAGAACTTGCAAGAAGATAAGCGATCTTGACATGTCTTTTAATTGAAAAACGCTTTATAAAAATCAGTAACTATTACTTTTGAAAGCAGAAGAATATAAATGATCGTATTACATTCATAATTGTTACATATTTGCCGAAACTTATTTTTAAAATGTGTTTTTCTATTAAAAGAACGAAAGCTAAAAAAAACGAACTATTACATTTGCATTATTATGGCGTTACATTTTTAAAATACCCTTTTTGCGTTTTTTGCTTATTGCGTTATAAAGTACGATTGTTGGATAATGGATTAATCATTGTTTAAGCTAGGTACTGGAAGTATTGATAAATAGAATCAAATAACATGTAGGTAGATATGTGGCAGTTAACGTCGGTTAACTCAATTAGATACCGTAATTAAAAGTTGTTTTATGTCTGTTGATGTGTTTCGGTGTTTATAACAATTATAACCTTTTTGTTTTACGTTAAAATTCACACTCGGAGCAGATTTATTACCTAGATATCCGTAAAAGGGTGAAATACGGAAGAAAAAAGCTTTTAATGTTAATTTGCTGATGGCACCGTTACATATTCAGGTTTTGATGGAGTGTGGTTAATGTAAAAGATGAATGTGATATCCATCATTGAAAACAGTGGCAAGTACAGTCATATGTCATTTCTTAAGAGTCATCATTTGGACACTGCATATTTACATAGGTAATACAGTGGAACCTCGATAAGGCAAAATCTTCGTTAATACGAAAAAAAGTGCTATATTCTCTTCAATTATTCGAAACTTTTAACCTCTATAAGGCGAAGTAACCAACGATCCTCGACGCTGTACGTGTTTCTCCAGAAACTTCCTGCATAGCACAGCTGAACTTTGGAATGAACTTTTCCCCGTAACGTTTCCTAACCGATACAAACTACAAACCTTCATGAAAAGAGCGTAGTCTTAAATTCCGGCAACGCACTTGCAACTCTGGTGGTTCAGGCGTACATGCTTGGCTAATAGTTTACGATTTATCTGCTCGTTTGCTTTCTATATGCTAAAAAAATACCGCTTGATTCAATTAATTATTAGACTTCTATTTGCAAAATAGAAAATCACCGCCGTATTTGCTCATTAAAAAGGTACTCGCGGATGTTTTTGACAATCCGCCTCCAGCCACCGTTTTAACGAGTGACTTTTACTTTCTCACGTAGTTTTAACGGTCCATTTAATTAGTACGTAATCGATCACGCTTGACAAGTCAATCTGTGCATTGGCAGAGAAATTGACATTTAATACACAGTCAGATTAAGCAGTACTTGGACCTGAGTCTTAAATTCCTCCTTCTTTCTCCGTGCCTCTTTCCATTTCATTTGAGGTGTGCCCTCTGAATATGCTTCCGCCATTTCGTTCTGTCATAGTAGGTTGCTGGTGTTTTTAGCGACTGTTTCTCCAGGTTTCTCCACCAGGTGGCTTTTGGGCGTCTTGATGGTTGTTTGCCTAGCTGAGCTTTTAAGTAGCCGAAACCCGGCCATTCACGTGCGGATTTAGGTGCAGAAAAATATGTATCCGTTTAATTATTATAGGATAGATTTATTTTTGTGAATTCCCATAGTTGCAACTTAAAAAATGACAATTTTTAATTAATTATCAAATTGATATTCCCAAAGAGAGCATTAGTTAGGTATACAGCGAGGTTTTAATGAAATAAAAACTTACAGTTAACGTACTGTCAATAATATTTTACATGTTGTTCTTTCATTCTAATCAATAACAGGAAATTATGACAGATGTGATGTTTGAATTACTTTTCTATTTGTTCACACGTTGTTTATATTAATTATAATACTTAATTTTTTTTTTTTATTTTTTTTAATACTTAATTGAATGCCTCTATTTATTTAACGTAAGTACGTCTTATTAAAAACCGGAGAAGTACGAATCGGACTCGCCCACCGAGGGTTCCGTAGGTACTTTTTAGTATTTGTTGTTATAGCGGCAACAGAAATACATCTGTGAAAATTTCAACTGTTCATGAGATACAACCTTATGACAGACAGACGGACAGTGGAGTCTTAGTGATAGGGTCCCGTTTTTATTACCCTTTGGGAAAGGAGCCCTAAAAAGTGATCCCTTTTTTTTTCTTCGAATCGTGGAGACATCGCATAACAATCGACCAATAATTCGATCGATCCAAATATTTTAGTTTTACTAAGTTTTAGTTTGATTTATGCAGTTATAGTACTGAGTCATGCAATATTATGTCATTTGTATCGAACAAATTATTACAATGGTCACACTAACTAAGGTCGCTACACGACTGTAAGGCCGATCACACATCATTACCCTAAAAGCTCACTCCATCTATAACCGGAACCAAAGCTCACCTTGTAAACATGCCATTTTGAACCTTAATCACTTGTGATAAGTACTTCATTAGATACGGTTCAACAATATGATATAATGACGCGTCCGGGTTTGAACCTACACCTTGACCGTTCTGCCTTGAGGGCCTTATGGGGTAGAGGGAGGTCTTATCGATAACTTACCTATTTTAGTTGTTTAGTTCATGGGTCTTGTATCTGGGCCCGATTCGGATTTTGAAATAGACATCTATTAGATATCTTTTAGACATCACCAAGATACGATAACGATATGTTTAAGATCTATCCTGTCAAATTGACATGTGCGCGATTCTGGAGATACTCTTGAACGATTTCCACAGGATATGACTTAGAGATCCAATTCACATCTAATAGATATCTTACTCTATCTAACGTAAAAGTGACATTGGTTGCCCGAATTGCGCTGCAAAAGAGAACTATAGTTCGTTTTTTTTAGCATTAGAAAGAACTTGGAAGAAGGTAAGCGATTTTAGCATGTCTTTTAATTGAAAAACGCTTACTAAAAATCAGGAACTATCATTTATGAAAGCAGAAGAATATAAATTATCGTATTAGATTCATAATTGTTACATATTTGCCGTAACTTATTTTTAAAATGTGTTTTTCAATTAAAAGACACATCAAGATTGTTTACCTAATTTCTAATGCTAAAAATGCTATAGTTGATAAACTATAACGTATCTAGAATGGATCTAGTACGTGTCGTCTCTTGTGAATATCTTGAAGTTCGAATACGGCAGTATGTCTGTGAGGGTCATGCCAAGTGTGACAGTACATACAGCAACACTCCCAACTGTACATCAGTGGACCCTATTACAAAAGGCATAAGGTCCACCGCTGCACTAGTAGGGGTACTAGTGTGGGCGAGAGTACGTATTAACGACCTATCTTTTTCCTATGAAAAGTGTGACCCGGGGAAGGGGAGGGGGAAGGTCTCGAATTTTTGTGTGATTTTGATGTAATTAATGGACGACCCCTTAGTATTGAGAACCAAATTAGCTTAAATCTTAGATAGGTCAACAATTAAGTCTGTGACCGTAAATTATTTTCAAATACGTACCTACGTAAAAGGATAAAGTAATTCACCAGTTTTAAAGTTTAAACATAAGTGCTACAAATATGATTTCATAGAATTCCACATGACCCCACTTAAACCCGAAACACATAACCCCCTAGTTGCGCCGCAGTCGAGTAAAAGCAACATGATTGAGCTAACAGAGCGGCGCCCGCGCATCCGCTGTCGCTACTGTAGATTTAATAAATGAATAGACTGGTCGATTTTTGTGTTTTTAATTATTTTTAGGGTTGCAACCCAAAGGGTATTTATTATTTATTATTATGTTTTATATGGGCCTTTGAGTGTCGCTTCGACCAAGCTGTGATCTATTGTGACGGCCCTTTAAAGTTCATTACTAATGCCCGTTGAATCCAGGAAATTCCAAATTCTTTGGGCCGTAATGCTCTGTACCTCATAGGGTTCCAGTATATGTCGCCCTAGGTAGGTACTTCTTTTGGACATTAGTGGTCCGCAGGAGCAGAGAATGTGCATAGCAGTCTCCTCTGACTCTTGGCAGAACCTGCATGTCGCATCTTGTTTTTTCCCTATTTGAAACATGTGTTTGTTCAACTTGCAGTGTCCAGTCAAAATTCTAGTCACCGCACAAGTTTTGTGTCTTTTGAGCCCTAGAAGCTCCTTAGCAGTTTTGCTGTTGAACCCTTTGATTAGAGCTTTCGAGTGTTCTTGTCCTTTTACGAACTTCCACCAATCGATTGCTCTCGTTTTTTCTATGTTGTTGAGCAGAGAATATGCATCCCGTTTTGTGGTTCCACAAAACGGTTCTGGGCCGACCAGGGGTGTGTCTGCGCCCTTTCTAGCAAGTTCATCCGCTTCTTCGTTTCCGTTAATGTCGGAGTGCCCTGGTACCCATCTAAGTATAACTTTGTTGGAATAAGCTAGTCCATTTAGGTTTGATTTACAGTTCTGGACTAGTTTTGAGTTTGACTCAAGAGATTCTAGTGCCAGCAGAGCAGCCTGGCTGTCTGAGTTGATGTAGATATGCTGGTGTCTTAGGTTTCTATCCAGGTTGATCTCCGCACATTTGTTGATGGCGTAGACTTCTGCCTGGAAGATTGAGGCCTGTGTGCCCATGCTGACGCTAGCTCTGAACTTAGGTCTCTCACCATAGATCCCACATCCTACATCATTGCCTTTCTTGGAACCATCCGTATACCAAATAAGGCTTCCCTCTTCGACGAACATTTGGTCGTTAGTCCATTTGTCTCTAGGAGGTATTTCTACTGTGTACAGTTTAGTAAAGTGACATTGAGTGTGCGTGTCATACCAAAGGGTAAACACGGGACCCTATTACTAAGACTCCACTGTCCGTCTATCTGTCTGTCACCAGGCTGTATCTCGTGACAGGTATGCCTTGTTTTCTGTTGAGGGTGATGGCGATTGTTGCACATGGCGATTTATTGTAGAGTGGACTACCCTAAAATCCGCTGTGTCATGTGTCACGCTATGTCTCGTGCTACGTTACTTTGGCGACAAATCGCTATGTGTAAAATTCACACATGATGATTTTAAGTGAACCAAATTTAAGTCGCTATGTAGCAAAATTCTGGTTAAAATAATTAATATTGTAACAAGTTACGAAAAAGTACTGTTTATTTTCTTCACGAATAATATCATTTAAAAATCATTCATCTATTAGAAAAAAAATACAGGTGCAACAAATATATTACAAACAGGAAAATAAAAGGTTATATTTTCTCCTGAAAAGTTGCTTAAAAATACAGGGCGATTTTTTTTATTCGCACCGACGATATACAGAATATGCACATCGCTTGCGGGACGTGTGATTTTAGTGCCAGTGCACGTGCGAGCAAGTCTACACACACGTAGACAGTGTGCTTTGGCCTTAATGCAATATGTCATGTACAATTCTTGGATGAATTATTAGCGAATGCCTCGTCTAAACCATGAAATGCATCTAATTGGACAATCTTAAGGATTATAATTACGCCATTGTCTGAGGGGTGACGACCTCCATATCGGAGTCATGACACGGCTAGGAATTATGAGAAATTGTTCTGATTTGGGAAATTGGTTATTGTTTACTTAAAGTAGGGATTTAGAGAAAATCGCTAATATAAGATATTTATTCTGGATGGTGGGATGTCCTAGTTAGTAAATACCTTAGGTTGGTTTAAATTAACTTAATTTTTTAAATTTAATTTAAAACCCGTTCTTTAATATATTTATTTTAATATGTGTGTCTCTCAGGGAAGTTTTGTTATTAAACTTAATTTTATTTTTATAAATCGTCATCACGTTGAAGATTTAATTGTTTGTGTTCTGTTGAAGTTGCTTTTAATACCAGTTATTGAGCTATTAAATTATGACACAATTTCATAGATAAATTCTTAAGTTTTATATGAAATATTTTTTTTTCTTATTTAATGATAATAATATTTCGTGTACGTTAAAGAGAACAGAAATGTTATTGCTAACAGTAGGCATATATAACTAGGACTAAATAAGCGCATAAAAAACCCTACCCCACATAACTAATCCCGCATACTCCGGCCAAAGAAAATACCTAAGAATTAAAAAATATATCAAAAAGTGTGCGATGGCCGGGAATCGAACCCGGATCAACTGCTTGGAAGGCAACTATGCTGACCATTACACCACCATCGCAGCTGATCAGCGGGGCGAAATACTTAATCAGCTAACGGCGAAGGTCATTGACTTCTAATCGTGACGGTGGGTAATAAATTGATAAGAAAATCGTTATTATTACATGCACATCATTCAAATTAATGAGACTGTTGACTTTCTGACATGACAACATAATCATTATTACCGATTTTTTCGTTATATCTATGATTTATAATATTTTAGGTAAGTACCTATGTTGCAGAAAATATGTTTGTGTGCAGGTATAAACTATTTCACTTTTAAACCAAAAGTTCCTCCTACGTCACTCTAAAATACTAAATTCAAAATCATAAAACCTACGCCAAGTTATTATCAAATTGATCACCAGAAGACACGCACGCAGTCAAGATAGCCAAGTTAAGTAACGTGAGTCCGCATGGAAGCCATCTTTGCACTCTCGTATTTAATTGCGACCTCCATTTTATTTCATAATGGGAAAGAAATAGAATAAATCTGAAATAAAAATATTCTATGTAAAAAAAAAACTATATCATACCTTGTCGTTTTTTATGGGACAGAATTTTTTTTCCCGTGATTTTACTATAATGTCCATCGTTCTCTCAGCAAACTTAAGGTCACATGTCCATTGGCTCATTACCTCCTACCTTCTTCTCCTTTTACGAAGTCGGTTAATAAACTACGAGCAAACATAAACAACTTAATAATGATTCCATATAAATGTCTTGTTTACTGTTAAGGGTTTGCCAGATTCGCGATATGCTTTTGTACTTAATGAAGCTATATTATATATTCTTACTGTCTGTATAAAGGGCTGTTTATTTTGCTCCTGCAATGATTTACAGTCTGAATATAATAGCTCATACTGATCAACTTTTTACTGCGGGACCAACCCCGAAATCGCGAAACTTTATATGCACCCCGTAAGTTATTGCAGGTGACTAAGTAAAGACATGTAACTATAGATAGTTTGTTTAGATAAATCTCCTGCATTATACCTTATACGGCATGATAACTTTTCCTAAACATCCTGGAAGTCAGGATTGAAAAGACAAGAGAACAAGGGAGACCTAGAATTACTTATCTCAGCGAAATAAAAAATAATGCATCGTATGAGGAAATTAAAAGACTGGCACAAGAAAGAAATGACTGGCGATTACTTCACCGACGAGCAAAACTCTTAAGTTATGATGATGATGATAACAATAATGGTGTTATAGGGCCTCGGTGCATCGTAGTCGCAGGACCTCACGCTAATTTGTCGCTGGAGCGTGCGGGTCGTGCCGCGGCCGATTACGCCGGCGGCCATCGCAGCGACGAACGACCAGGGTGACCACGCTCCAGACCGTATTCATAGAATAAATAAGTATAAACACAACTTTGGAAATTTTAATCAAATTAAATTATTTAATATTTTGATTTGTGTTTTTTATCCGGCTTTCACCAGTCGTGGGCTTCGTCACTTTTTCTTTAATGTATATGACATCTATTTCAATTTATAAAGATGTATAAAATATGCATTTTTCAGTATCTAAATATCACTAAAATTTTCGTAAGAAATATTAATTGATAAAAAAAATATTAATCCAAAAAAGGAGGATTTGATGCCATTGGACTCTCTTGCAGCTGTTTTTAAACGACTGCCCAAAAAAAGAGTGTATTGTTCTTATAGGCACTATCCTACTCCAATATCTGAGAGGAGAATCAGAATCAGAATCAGAATTGTTTATTGCACTCATATTAGTATACAGTTCTTAAAAACTACTAGTACAGTTCCACATGAACCCTGTAAGGGTATAGCAATATACTTAACACTAACTTATGAGATAACATGCATTATAGGCTTAAGCCAATTCCTAAGGGCTAATGTATGATTTACAATGGTCTCTCTTGTAACCTTTTTTCCAAACTTATATCTTCTCGGTTATTCATCCATATTTTCGTTAAAAAAATCATTTAATGTATAGTACGCTTTTTTTACTAGGTAAGTTTTTAATGCATTTTTAAAGTTACTATATTTATTTATTTCTTTGATTTCGTTTGGGATGTTATTATATATTTTTATGGCCATGCCAAAAGGGCCTTTATGGATCATCTGTAAAGTAGAGTTTTGTGTGGCTAGTCTAGTCTTTGGTCGTAGGTGGGCCGCTCGCGAGTATTGAGGAAAGAGGTTTCCATTATTCTTTACGAATAGACACACTTCCAATATGTACATGGAGATTAAGGTCAGGATTCTTAACTTTATGAAGTGAGGTTTGCAGCTTTCCAGTTGATGAATATTTACAAGGATCCTAACACAGTGTTTTTGTAGTAAGAAGAGATTGTTCACGCTTGGACTATTTCCCCACAGTATTATTCCATATTGTAACCAAGAGTGAGCATAGGCGTAGTATGCATTGGTGGCTATTTTTATGTCAGTACATTTTTTTAGGTGATATAGTGCATAAATGAAGCTACTTAATTTGCTACTTATCTTATTTATGTGATCTTTCCAGTTAAGGGCCGAGTCAATGTTAATACCTAAAAATACTGTTGAATTAATTGATTCTATTTTATTATTGTTGTAAGAATAATTAATGTTTAATGTTCGCTTTTGAAAAGGTTTAAATTGTATAATTTTCGTTTTATCGAAGTTTACTTGTAAGTTGTGGTCACCAAGCCAGGTTATAACTTCTTCTAGGGTAGTGTTTAAGTCACTGTTCAAATTTTATTCGTTATCGCACGATATAACAAATGAAATGTCGTCAGCAATCAAGGTACATGGGCTATTTATTATTTTGGGTAAATCATTTATGTATATCAGAAATAAAATACACCCCAGAACACTTCCCTGGGGTATCGATTGGTTTACTTTTGTTATTTGAGATTGGACATAGTCTATTGTATCTGTGTTGTAATTGTGATGCTCTATTTCGACGTACTGTACGCGGTTTGAGAGGTATGAAGAGAACCAGTCATGAGCATTTCCTCTTATGCCTATCTCTTTTAGTTTTTTTAATAATATGTTATACTTAACTCGGTCGTAAGCCTTGCTCATATCCAGTAAAACGCCAATAGCGTATTTTCTTTCATTAATTATATTTAGTACTTCTCGAACAAACTTGTACACTGCTAGGGTTGTAGATCGCTTCTCTCGGAAGCCGTATTGGGCGTCATTAAAGATGTCAAATTTTTCGCAAAAGGAGTAAAGTCGCCTAGACATCGCGGTTTCAAATATTTTCGAAAAGGTCAATAGGAGCGCTATTGGTCGATAATTATTACAATCGGTTTTATTACCCTTTTTGTGGATGGGTTTTATTACTGTAATTTTTAAAGCGTCCGGAACAACACCTTCCGCGAATGATTGGTTTATTAGAATCGCTAAGGGTCCTGACAATACATCTGCACATTGTCTAATTAAATAAGGTGGCATTTCATCGTATCCATAGCTTCGTTTGTTTTTTAAGTTTTTTATTATATTTTTAACTTCGACTTCTGATACGGGTCGTAAGTACATTGAGTTTTTAGTTGTCGATATTACTGGCCTGCCCGTCGAAGGTAATGTTTGATTTCCAACTGACAAGAAAAAGCTATTGAATGTGTTAGCGATTGCTTTTGGATCATCAATGACTGTGTTTAGAGTTTTTAATTTGATATTATTTAGATTTTTTTTATTTAATTTATTGGTTTCACTTTTTACTACATACCACATTGATTTTATTATATTATCAGATTTTTTAATCATTTCTATATTGTGTAACCTTTTAGACGTTGACACTGCTTTTTTTAATGTTTTCTCATATTGCTTATAGTGTTTGTTTAGAATTTCATTGTTGGCTTGGGATATAAATAGCTTTAGTAATCTTTTATGTTTGCACGATTGTCTGATACCTTTGGTCAACCATGCCTTTTTAGATTTTGTTTTGAATTTAATTTTGATTTTAGGTATACATAGGTTCAATATATTGTTGATCACGCTATAGAATTGCTTATAGTTCTCATTTACGGTTTTTGCTGGGGATATGAAGTTATTAAAATTTATTTTATTTAGTTCTGCTTTAAAGTTTGAGCAATTTTTTTCATTATACAACCTTTTCATAATATGCCAAGTACTAGGTGTATCGAATACAACCGACGGGGAGCTAATTAATATACCTTTGTGATCTGACAGCCCATAATCGCGTACTTGTATATGACAATTTTCACGGTGAAAATTTTTAAAAATAAGATCGATACACGTAGAGCTTGTATTAGTTATTCTCGTGGGTTCTTTCACACTTTGGTAAAAGTTGAAGGTTTTCATTAAATTTATTAGTGTTATTGAGCATTTCGTTTCTTGTAAGATGTTTACATTAAAATCTCCACCTATAATAACATCTTTTTTGTTATATCTATGTTGTAGGTATTGCATTAGTTTTTGTAACAACTCAAAAAATAGGTCAGGGAATCTTTTGCTATCCGGCCAGTACAAGTTGATCAATATTAGGTTTAATTTACTAATTTCTACACTACAGATTTCAAATAGATATTCTACTGACATATCTGTAATATCGTTACATTCCGTGTATTCAATTCCCTGCTTCAATAATATACATACACCTCCGCCTTCTTTGTTAGGACGACAATAAGCTGATGCTAGAGTATAGCCTTCGACTTTTAATAGATCGAGTTTGGAGGTATTTAACCAGGTTTCCGTTAGGCAGATTGCATGTATATTTTGGTCTTCTTCTGTAGCCGCTTCTATCAAATGTGTCTTATTTTTTATGCTTCGAATATTTTGATACAATGCATTAAATTTGGTCTCGAAAGGTATTTATCGGTATCTCCGGTGTATTATGTGTTCTTGTTGCGCTAGAGGTTTCTGATCCCGGTTTACATGCGGTAGCTGGTGGGTGGTGTACTTCTTCATTCTTGGTTTTTCCTGCCTCCAGTAGTTTGTTATCGGCAGTACTATATTCGAGTTTTGCTGCGTCGTCTGCACACGTGTCTGGTTTCGTTTCAGTGGGTATGTTAATCGTCGTGTTGATGGGTTGTACAGTATGGTTCGCACTTTGCTGGAGAGGAGTAAATTCTTTGCCGTTTATATAAAGTCTGTTTTTTCTGATTACTGCGTGATGTCCTTCGTGGCGGGCCTTGGCGAGTTCACTTTGTAGAGTTTTTCTTAGTTCCAGTGATTTTCCGTCTAAGAACGGTGAGATGGCATATCCCGTGTTTTTGAAGCAGTGGGCATTGTCGAGTACATATGTTGTCATCCGTTTGCTAAGCAATTCTATTTGCAAAGGGCGTCGATATCCTCTTTTTCCTATGCGGGACACTCCTTCTATAAATCCATTAATGTTTATGTTCAGAATATCATAGAATATATTATCGATACGATGGCACAAGTCTCCTTCAGTTTCGTATTGATATTCATTAAGTCCAAACAATACAATCTTTCTAGTGCTCTCATTAGTGGCTTTATGCTCTGGGTTTAGAAAACTGAATTTCAGCCATATCGGAAATTATCGGATAGATATTTAAAAAGGGGGCCACTACGTACTGTATTCTGTATTTCAGTACCTTTTAAATACATCAAACTAGTTTTTATATTGCTGGATTCGTCATTCTATGCGTCCAAAGTTAATACGGCCGTTTTTGTTTTGAATTCATAGATTGACGAATTTAGCAGCATTAAAACTAGTTTGATGTATTCAAAAGGTACTTAAATACAAAATACAGTAGGTACGTAGCGGCCCCCTTTTTAAAATATATTTTGTCTCTTAAGCTGCCGCATGCTACTTTCAGTAAAATGTATCTACGTACTTAAAATCCTTTAAATTGTCCAACTATGATTACCACTACATTTTTGCAAATAAGTACACATATGTTTATCTAAGGCATGGTCACCCCACAAACCGCGTCACGACCGGCGCCCGCGCAGAACATTGTTTACTTCATTAATTGCCCGGTTATTGTGCCTCGTCCTTTGTCTATGCCATCGTTAAAGGACCTAAAGGACCAGAACTAAGCTCGCTGTTTACATGATGGCAATAACAGTTTATGTTGCGTAATTTATAGTGTTATAATAAATAAAATAAAATAAAATAAAAATTCGTTTATTAAAAGAAAGAAGATAAAATTACATAACTAGCTCAGTGATCCCACACTAGGCTAGGCCTGTGTCGTGGTGACCGCTCTACAGAATTACCAAGTACATGAACTTTTGGGGTATCCTCTAAACTAAAGTGCTTAGGTATATATGTCGCAGTAAGATAGATATATCCGTTATATAGCTATAACCCTAGGGATATAATTATATGACGTAACATAGTTATACGAAAGCGATTCATTACTATCTTACTAGGTATATAACTATAATACGGCTTTAGTTTAGTGATATAGTTATATTACTGGATTAAGTTTAGTGAAATAATTGTAGGTAGGAGTGCAGCGGTGCGGCGGAGGTATAGTTATATCCCTAGGGATATAGTTATATGCCGTATAGTACGTAACTACGTATTATAATCATATTCCTAGTAAGATAGTAATTGTAGGTATTAGGAGTGCGGCAGTGCGGCGGAGGTTTAGTTATATCCCTAGGGATATAGTTATATGTCGTATTATAATCATATTCCTACTAAGATAACTATTATATATATTTTCATGCTGCTATTTTTAAGGGTTTATGAGGCATTGCGATCGATTCACGAAAGCTGGCGCGAGATTTGACAGAATTTCAATGAAAATAGCTGTCACTCAGTAGAAATCTCGCGCCAGCTTTCGTGAATCGACCTGTACTTTTACGTAATATTGCTAAAAAGTATTATACGGCATATAACTATATCCCTAGGGATATAACTATACCTCCGCCGCACCGCTGCACTCCTACCTACAATTATTTCACTAAACTTAATCCAGTAATATAACTATATCACTAAACTTAATCCAGTAATATAACTATATCACTAAACTAAAGCCGTATTATAGTTATATACCTAGTAAGATAGTAATGAAACGCTTTCATATGACTATGTTACGTCATATAATTATATCCCTAGGGTTATAACTATATAACGGCTTTATCTATCTTACTGCGACATATACATTGTATGCGAAGAAAAACAAAAAAAGAAATGCTAAATGAAATGCATGCAAATTATGTTCGATTAAGTTCGATGAGTTAGGTATACTGGGTGATCAATCCAAATGGGTCAGACCGCGTAGCCAACGTGCCAATCGCTTACGCTCCGTAGCGACCGAAACGCAATTATCACTGTCGCACTAATACGGAAGAGTGATAGAGAGACACAAAGCGTTCCGTTGTCGTAGCGATAGCAATTGTCACCTTGGCTAGCCCGGCAGTATGGAGAAGTCAGAAACTATGAGAGATAGCGAAATCTGTCCTTAGGAACCATGGCGTCGGTTTTATATTTAATAATAATGATATATGATGTATATATTTTTTTTATTTATCATACATAATTGGATTGGTCGCCCTGTATACATATGTCGTAGACCATCCTGTATGACGGCTGCGTTTGATGGAATGTCAAATACCTAGTGAAATGCCTAGCCTTGGGTGTGTTTGGTTGCAATACGGTGATTTGTATTTTAAATAGTCCAAACATAGATAACCGCTACGTATATAATGCTTTTGATAAACTTCAGAAAGAAAGGATATTCTAATTTTTATGTAACGGGTCTATCGCTATCGTCACGCTCACAGACAACTGTGTGCCTAGCCAACATGACAATCGTACATCGACAAACGCCAAACGAAAAAACGTGTGCTTATTAGGCTGCGTTTTTCACCAGAGATGTACAAGGATGAGTAGCGAGGCATGTTAAGAACCAATAGAATCATTGCTTTTACATTTCCTCGCTCCTTGCGAAATTATTCTATTGGGTCTTAACAAACACATGCCTCGCTACGAATCCTCGTACATTTCTGGTGGAAACGTAGCTTAACATGATAGGTACGAAAAGTCACGTGACCATATACAAATTTTTCAAGTTTCAATTGGCGTTTTCTATCAATGATTTTCATTTTGGCCTGGGGGCTGTCCATAAATTACGTCATCTATTTTTGACGATGTTTGATCCCCTCCCCCCCTCGAAGTTGAAATTAAGTTTATCGAAAAATCATGCTTCGAATGACCCCATTTCCTCCTACTTCATGCTACTATATCATCCGATGTCCAGACCCCCCCCCAATTTGAAATGACGTAATTTATGAATAGCCCCCTATGGTCGGCCCCCAGAGCTATAGGCGACAGGCGACTATAGGTATTTTAAGTTTATATTATAAATAAACAAGTCTAAGATCGCAATCCGGCATATTTGTCCGCATTGCCAACATTATAGAGCCTGCAGCCATTTGTAATGTTGCAACATTGTTGCGACAGTGAGATCCTTTAATCCTACCCGTAGATTTAGATCAGAGCCTCTACCATCAGTTGGCAGAGTATTTTTCACTTACACTCGGTGAATAAACGTGCCGTGAGTCACGTTTTACGTTTCTTTACGGTCTTATGTACCTAACTTCACTCCACTCCAAACGATACTGTCCCTTTCTAACTATACTAAAAAACAGAGCAAGAGTTACGAGTATATCGGAGTTTTATACAGCGCCTCTAGGAGTCACCTAATGAACTAAATAACAAAATTGTCAAATTTTCTCACGTCTACGTAATTTACTATCTATGCATCTCGCTCTCGCATATTAGTGCAAGTGAGATGCACAGAAAGTAATGTTACATATACTGATGGTAGCCGTGAAGAGGTTAGAGGTAAGGAGAATCCTTTATGACTTTATGAGAAAACTCCTTGAAGGGAGAATATTTGCAAAAACTGGGCACGCTGTCAGCTATTATAATTTTTCTAAATCTCTCCAGAGTAGCGAAAAAAAGAAAACCCATAAACCTAGTTTTTCATTGTATCAATACCGTACTAAAAATCATGGAGAATGGAAGATACTCGTATTTATATACAAGTGGAAAAACGTTTTCTCTTTTTGTATGGACGATTACGTAGTATACTTCCCTCTTAAGGTTTTTGACGGACACTTTTTCATTATTAATTACACGGAGATTGTATTCCTTACCTCTACCATCCACTAAGAGCATTTAGAAGGGAGATGTCATCGCTGTCATTTTCTTTACAAAACAGTCCGCCGATTTTTGCGGGGGAGGGGACGTCAAATGTATTGCTATTTCTACATGATTTGTACGTATCGTACAAAAAGCCATGTCGGTCCATACAAAAGTTTGCACAATTGTGCAAGTTTTTCGGCAGAGGGGTAAGTAATAATGTCAACAAAAAAATAAAGAGTATACCTTCGAGACTACTACGACTATGATATTTGATTTATTCGGTTGTCAATATAAAACAAACGTAGGTGTTCTTTCTTCTCGTATGAGACGCCATTACTATGTAGTCTTGCTTGAGATTAATAAACATTACCTATATGGTGTTAAAACAAGCTTTTCTTTCCTGCTTGGAACCCTAATCCTAAATCCTAACAGTAAGCACTCAATGGCCACTCCAGTTATTAAATGCTCTAAGACCAGTTTTGTCACTTTGTTACTGACTCAACCTTCATTCTACAAATTTTTAAAGATTTGACGTTGCCATAATAGTTACGAAAATAATAAACACATCAATGTTAATAAACAGTGTATAAATTAAAATATAATTGTATTCAAGACAAAAATTGCAAAATATGATAATTACGTAAACATCATTAATAATCGAGTTAAAATTATGACATTGCGTGTTAAAAAATAGGAAGCAAAGTATACGGCGCGATTATACAGGCTACTTTTGGCTACATATTTATTACCTATGATGAAAATAATACACACATGAGAAGAAATCTTAAAATATTAAAATAGCTATGTATTATAATGGTCCGCTTCAGTCCGCATCATGACAGCGGCCGTCTCCTACTGCTAAGTAACATTATCTAATAGAGTGTCCGGAAAGAGAAAAGTCGTGAAATTTAGGGGAGCCCATACATTATACCTGCGACTCTTCTCTTTCCGCACAGACCCTACGTATGACCTTAATAGCGATTTTAATTTTATAGTACCTATATTATGATCTCGAGTATATTTCAGTGCCAAGCGCCCCATTTCCAATACAAAATGAACCCACGCAGCGGGTTTTTGGCAATAAATGTGTTTAAAATCTTATTTAAATTTTCAGATTCAGAACCACCAGCAAAAGTTTTTGAAGAAAGTTTTATATTTCCTGTTACCAAGTTGACATGAAAAACGATTACCTAGGTACCAAACACAATAATTTGAACAACGGAAAATAAAATAATACTTACTTAGTAAAGAAAAATAAATAAACCCACAGAACATTTGTATGTTTTATTTTATATAAGATAATAATGCTTAATAAAATACGTAGCAATTCTTGTGTAAATATTATAATAGGTCTTGCGGTATGGTATGTCTTATTCTTACTATGTGTTATGTGCACCCAGCAACAAAAACAGCAACATGTCTATGTACCGCTCCTTGTATTGAGCCTTAATTCTTAATACATATGTAACTTCTACATGCATACATGATGCAATCCGGGTTTTCATGGAAATGTTGTTTTCAATCAGCTTCTTGCCTAAAACCAAAAACTGCTCGTAAGCAATGTGATTTTCGCAAATGTAGCAGTAGAAATAGGAAAATATGATGTCAAGTATAACTCATTACCTTTGTACTAAATCAGCCTTTTATCGAACTATTAATTGATTTATCCCTTAAAGTTTTGCTTGAAGTTCACATACTGTTATAAATTTATACATATTACGTTGAAAATTGCATTGATATTCGTGAAAAATCTGCGTATTTGTTGTGTTTACAAGTTGACAGAAATGTCACGTTGGAAACGCACGTATTTTTCCATAACATCTGTCACGTTTACTCGCGTAAAGTATTTACGCAGAATAATTCTGGCTCAGTTTTCATTATATAATTAGAAAGAGAGCGTTTTAGGTGTGAAGTTAGGCAAGTATGGAAAACTCGCGTAAAAACGTCTATAACTCATGGTACCAATTGAATTTTTTAGTTCTTTACGTGACCGGTAGAGGCTCTGTACAATTACTCCATACATTTTCCTTAACTTTCTCACTGTCTTCACTTCTCACTGTCATTCACGAAACTGATAGTAGAGCTACAGGATTCTATTCGCGTCTCTTAACATTGTTAACATATGACATGACATCTCTATACCGGGTGTGGCCTGTAACACGAGAAAATAATTAAAACATACATTGTACTCCTCGAACAGTGAAACTTTTGTTCAACAACATTTAAAAACTATGAAGTATTTAGTTAGACTCCCTATTTTTCATACAAAATAAATATTATCTTCAATGGACGCCATCGCCGCGCCATATCATTGTGATTGACGTTGCTTGTCACGCGTTATACATAACAAAATTCGCAATACATTGCGTCTTAGAATAAACTTTAAAGTGTATTAAAAATCATACAACCACAAGTTATTGTTATAAGTTGCTGAACAAATGTTGGTCAGTATGAGGAGTACAGCCTACAGTTAAATTTTTTGCTCATGTTACAGGCCACACCCTGTATAACTTTGTAGAGTCTGTGTAGAAAGAGTCGTTAAATGTATTGGTTCCTACACATTCCACGACTCTTCTCTTTCCTCACAGACTCTAATAGACTAAACTACACATGCAGTCTCGCCCCGATTCTAACTTTAAGATACGTCAATTCATAGATCTAGAAACGATATGGATTAGATATGTCAGTGTCAAACGAGTGTCAAAATTGACGTTTCTTCAAACAAAAACGTCACTTTTGACACTTGTT
Organism: Cydia fagiglandana; assembly: GCF_963556715.1. Lineage (NCBI taxonomy): Eukaryota > Metazoa > Arthropoda > Insecta > Lepidoptera > Tortricidae > Cydia > Cydia fagiglandana. The sequence goes on along the minus strand of NC_085951.1, from coordinate 15,079,863 downwards.
TGACACTGACATATCCAATCCATATCGTTTCAATAGTATTTGACGTATCTCATTGTTCGAATACGGCTGTCTGTCAGTTCAGTCTATATTAGGCTGCCTTTCCACTGAGGCAGAGGTGAGAGGAATCAAACAATACAAGTGGTAGAGACAAAGGTGGCAGGTAAAAAAATGATTTTTTTACACGTACTAATAGAAATAAACAGTAGGCCACAAAAATACTGGTAAAATACATTCATTACGATTCTTGCGCGGATTACATTTATTCCTCCATATTATGTAAAAAATAATGTAATAGGTATGTTCGTATAGGTAAATGCTTTTGTCATTGTATGGTCTTTATGCTTTGACGAAGCATGTTTAGGATTAGGTATGCCTATCTTTGTAACAATTATGAATAAAGACTAGATCCTATTTAATAATCATTATCTTAACAACAAAAATAAAGTTACGTTCATTTGCAAATTTCGAGTGCCATGAAACAACAATGATATTCATAATTATTTTCAATTTAAAATGATTTACCTACAATAGATGACTTTAAATAGTATATATTATGACGACCGGTCTGGCCTAGTGGGTAGTGACCCTGCCTGCGAAGCCGATGGTCCTGGGTTCGAATCCCAGTAAGGGCATTTATTTGTATGATGATACAGATATTTGTTCCTGAGTCATGGGTGTTTTCTATGTATTTAAGTATTTGTATATTATATACTAGCTGTTGCCCGCGACTTCGTCCGCGTGGAAACTTCAACATTTTACATCTTTAGTACCTATAATTTTCATATCCAAGCAATGTTGAAATTAAGTACTTTTCTTTTTTAGCAAGTTGTATGAAGTTAAGCCTATGTTCAGCAGTGGACGTCTTATGACTGATGAAGTTTTAAGTCAAGTGGATTTTGATGTTGGTTGCTGAAATGACTTTTCTTGTATTCTCATAATAGGTAGGTAACCTATGCCCTTATACAAAGATTCAAGTTCCGCATTCCGCACTCACAAAATGTCTGATCTCCATACAAACTTTCAACCCCTTTCTCACCACCTTGGGGGATGATTTTCAAAAATGCTTGAATTAGTTTTCATGTTTTTTAATTTATTAACTTTTTTTTCCTAGCTTAAAATTAAATTAGACTCCAAGACGAATTTTCATCCCCTTTTTGGGAATGAAGGGATTGAATTTCCAAAAACGTTGCAATTACTTTTTTTTGTATTCGGCTATTATGCCTTTCTAAGAATTTTCAAAGCATTTGTAATGGATTTAAACTTTGAAACCCATTTTAACCCTGTTAGGGGATGAATTTTACAAAACGCTGAAATTACTTTTATTGTCTTCTAATAGTATCCCCAAATACAAAGATTGAAGTCCCGCGCTCGAAAAAATGTTTGATATCCATACAAACTTTCAACTCCTTTTTCACCACCTTAGGGGATGAATTTTCAAAAACGCTGAAATGAGTTTTCTTGTATTTTAATTTAAAACGTTTTTACAAAGTTTCAAGTTCCTTGCTTAAAATAAAATTTGCACCCGCAGACGAACTTCTATCCCCTTTTTAACCCCCTTAGGGGTTGAAATTCCAAAAACGATGCAATCACTTTTTTTTGTAATCGGCTATTATGCCTTTCTAAGAAGTTTCAAAACCATTTGTAATGGATTCAAACTTTCAACCCCTTTTTAACCCTGTTAGGGGATGAATTTTACAAAACGCTGAAATTACTTTTCCTGTCTTCTAATAATATCCCTAAATACAAAGATTCAAGTCCCACACTCGAAAAAATGTTTGATATCCATACAAACGTTCAACCCCTTTTTCACCACCTTAGGGGTTGAATTTTCGAAAACGCTGAAATAAGTTTTCTTGTATTTTAATAATATATCTTTTAACGAAGTTTCAAATTCGTAGCTCAAAAGAAAACTTTAACCCCTTACAAACTTTCATCCCCTTTTTAACCCTGTTAGGGGATGAATTTTACAAAACGCTGAAATTACTTCTATTGTATTCTAATAATATCCCCAAATACAAAGATTCAAGTCCCGCGCTCGAAAAATTTTTTGATATCCATACAAACTTTCAACCCCTTTTTCACCACCTTGGGGGATGAATTTTCTAAAACGCTGAAATTAGTTTTCTTGTCTTTGAATTTGATACTTTTTTACAAAGTTTCAAGTTCCTAACTTAAAACAAAATTTGAACCCGAAGACGAACTTTCATCCCCTTTTTAAGCCCCTTAGGGGTTGAATTTCCAAAAACGTTACAATCACTTTTTTTTTAAATCGGCTATTATGCCTTTCTACGAAGTTTCAAAGCATTTGTAATGGATTAAAATTTTCAACCCCTTTTTAACCCTGTTAGGGGATGAATTTTACAAAACGGTGAAATTACTTTTCCTGTCTTCTAATAATATCCCTAAATACAAAGAGTCAAGTCCACCACTTGAAATTTTTTTTGATATCCATACAAACTTTCAACCCCTTTTTCACCACCTTAGGGGATGAATTTTCAAAAACGCTGAAATTAGTTTTCTTGTATTTTAATAACATATCTTTTTACGAAGTTTCAAATTCCTAGCTTAAAAGAAAACTTTAACCCCATACAAACTTTCATCCCCTTTTTAACCCCCTTAGGGGTTGAATTTCTCAAAATCGCTTCTTATCTGTTGTACACTTTATAAATGCAATCTGGTGTGCAAATTTCAACTTTCTGGCTTTTGTAGTTTCGGCTCTGCGTTGATGAATCAGTCAGTCAGTCAGTCAGTCAGTCAGTCAGTCAGGACACTTGCATTTATATATATAGATATCGTTGTCTGAGTACCCACAACACAAGCCTTCTTGAGCTTACTGTGGGACTTTGTCAATCTGTGTAAGAATGTCCTATAATATTTATTTATTTATTATTATTATAGATATTACAATTATTTACACTGTAAGTACTTGTAATGTGTTTTGCAAAGTTTTATGTTTTGTGTTTGTGTCGCCCTCGGCAGCTGGCCAAGATGGCTGAGCTCAATCACGACCTCTTGACACGTTGCTTCACATCGCGTTTATACATATTCATCTTCATGCGTGTCTTAGATATCAGCAGAAGATTGTGTGGGTATAAATATATGTTTCTACATAAATGTAATTTACTTGCTTACTTACTGCTGTGGCGCAATGACCCGCAGTGGATCTTGGCCTCCGACACCGAAGACCGCCATGCTACCAGTACTCTGTCCAAAGCCGTTTTTGCGGCGCCGAGTTCGAACTTCGCATTATCGAGAACTTGCAATAACAATCTTCTTACCATAACATAATAATGACGAATATTCGTCGCGATATGTGTGGCCGCACCATAATAAATGTGTCCTAGGCTAGTCAGTATAGTGACCGTGCCTACAAAACAGTAGGTATGTATTAAAGGTGTTGAGTACGAATCCCGTAGGGGCATTTATTTGGTGGTTCATGACCAATATTATCGTCATGCCTTATTTGAACAGATTTTATCTTCGACTTAGGTAAGGTAAACGTACTAGTGCTCGACATGCTAATGCCCTATAGATGACACCTCGCTGTCACCTCCATTAACAATGACTTAGGTTTCAAGATGACATGTACTGTGACCGCGTCGAGCACCAGTACGTTTAACTTAATACGTGAGTTAAAGTATTTACCAAAAGTATACTGTTTTGACTGATAATATTCCGGACTAAACATAAAAACCATTAATTCACAAGTTATTAGCTTATGACAGTTGTAGTGGGGTTCTCAATTCGCAATCTGGCTGACCCCGTTTTGCGTCCTGAGTTTATCGGCAGTAATTGGGCTACAATTGTGATGTGTAGCGAATAACGATAGCGATATAGCAACGCAGTTAGTTTAGGGGGGCGTCGGAATCTTTCGCAATGATTCTTTTCGTAAAATCGTAGATACCTAGGCTAAGTTAGGTAGGTACGAGTCGCAGTCGCCGCGAGCATTCGAGCCTGAGGAAGGACCCCCGACGGGCCCAAAACATGTCTCCAATAGCGAAAAATTGTGTGTGAAACCGTTGTCGTCTAAACAGTTTTAAATATGTCTCGCGAAAGTTTAATATAGATTATTAATACCTAGGTATTTTAAAAGCTTTTTTTCATCTACCTAATCTCTTCATTTTGCCTCTTCCTCTACCATAATTCCATTAAAGTTGCTTAACTAAGTATCTACTTTCTAGAAAATCAGTGTAAATAAAAGGAGATAAAATTGCTTTTGGTGAATATATTTCCCCGTAAGATTTTTCAACGCGCAGCCTCCATTTTCATTAAGTTTCTTGATTAACATGAAATGCATTTTTGTGTGACTAAGCGTCACTTGCACCGTTCTACTAACCTGGGGTTAACCGGTTAAAGCTACCCCATGGTTACCAGTAAAATTTGACACAGGGTTAACGGTTTAACTGCTTTAATGTTTTATTTATTGCTCCTGACTTATTTACAGAAATCGCTTGATAATACCCAACTAGTTAATCAGCATAATAAGTAGTCATGAGGTAGCTCAGATTTACTGCTACTTTAGCTAAATTATGCTATGAGTAAGATGAGATGACTAGGTACAATTGGATCATTTTGAAACAGGAGACCGGACATTTGGTGCAAGATTCTACCTACATTGTACCAGGTACAGTCACCTGCAATAATATCACAACACTGAAGAAAAATAAGCACCACTGTAGGTACTGTACTATACTGTACACAGGTGTACAGTAGTACAGCCATATGCAGTAATATGTTACTCTTCGAAGGCCGCAAAAATATGTGACAACGCTCTTATGACTCTACAAATAAGATCGTGTCAGATATTTTGTGGCCTTCGTTGTGTACCATGTTATTGCAGGTGACTGTACGGTAGGTATGCTACAGAAACTACAGAATAAGTAATAACAAAGAGTTTGCGAGCCAACTTAACAATCAAGTGCCGTGAGCCATAAATTTAACTCGCCTGTAACACGGCTCACGGAAATTAACCATAAATGGTCAAATATCTGCTCGCTAAAACCACTTTGTAGTATAAATTAAACTATAGTTACTGTCATTTTAACAAGGACAGTCGAGACACTTTATAATGGTTTAAACTAACACGATGTACTTATTATTATGATTAAAATAGACTTATTTCGAGAACTTGGTTTTAGTATTTTAAAAATACCCTGTATATTAAATACCCAAAGTATATCTGTAACTTCTTGCAAGAGAGAAGAGGAGCAAGGGAAGCCTAAAAGGCGTAAATTATCGACATTATCTCAGAAAAGGATCACCACATATTTTTTTTAGCTCACCTAAATATTTTAGTTTTGCATCTGACTTGTCTAAAGTTTTGCACCTACTAAAGGGCCCAGAAATAACTAACGCACCCTATTTTGATGCTATATACCGAGCAATAAAAACGCTACGATCTACGATATATGCAAACACTACACTTAGAAATGCGAAAAAAAAAACGACCAAGAAAACATGCTACGTGCAAAAATTCGTTATAAAAAAATTGTATCCTCGTAAAATTAATCTAAGAATCTTTTAGACACCACACTGACGCTTGAAGCGTCGGATAAGTGATCTGCACATCATTTGTCAAGCCAGCATAGCTTGTAGCTGTCGATCTATCACAGGGCCTCTATAAGTCAATGGACGTGGCCACATTAATAATGGAAACTGATTTCGCAAGGGCCCAAAGGGACGATTCACGAAGGCAACTAATAGATGGCGCACCAATGGAATCCTGGCCTTAGTTATAACGATTGAGATTTGAGATATTAAGCTATATCATCATCATCATTCTCTTGCCCTTGTCCCATTCACTTGGGGTCGGCGCAGCATGTCTTTGTCTTCTACACCTCTCTGTCGCCCGTCATTTCATCATTCACTTGCGTTCGTTTCATATCGTCTCACACAGTCCATCCACCTTTTCCTCGGTTTTCCTTTCCTCGTACTTCCCTCCACATTCATTCGTAATACCTTTCTCGTCACATGACTTAAGATATTAAGCTATATATCAAGCTAAAATGGGATTAAGCGGTATTAACAGCAACACTCTTAACTCTCTATCGGTGGACCTTGTGCCTTTTATAATAAGGTTTACCGATGGACACTATGGACAGTTAACAGTGTGGGCGATGGTACGTCTCTCCTCATCTCCACTCGTCTCCGCAGTGGAAATGCGGCCTAAGGGATCAAGGTTTGCTGGACACGCTAACATATAAGGTACAAAGGCTCTTGTGAATATGGCCTAGGGCGTCTGATAGATTGTCCGTTGGAATGTAAGATTTGTGGGATAATTTTAAGGACCCGGCGTCGTGCGCGTTTGTAATGTCATATCAATTTGCAAAATATGACATTCTATTAAACCGGTCCTTGTAATATCTGTAATCTTCCCATTAAGTTGTTCGCTGTAAATGTCATTTAATTTAAAGTCTTACTAACACTAATTACACTATAACTTATAAGTACTATGTACAGTCAGCAGCAAAGTTGCTAAGCGGGCGAGGTATTCAAAATTACCTTCACACCCTCTTATTCTCTTAACAATAAAGGCGCGTCAAGATAATTTTGAACACCTGGCCCGCTAAGCAACTTCTGCTGCTGACTGTACACTTTTTATGAAAATTGCCGTAGGGAAAAATAAAAATGACATTTTCTAGTTTTTGATCCTAAATCACATAAAACGATAAAAGAAAAAAAATCAAAGAGTATTGTTATGTGATAATCATGTACATACCTTTAATGTATTGGGAACGTTTTGCACATAACTGTACATATGACAAATATTTCTGATCATTAAACTGTACAAAAGTAAACAGTTATGAACTATTCGCGATCTATTTAAACCTTTTCACCAACTAATCAACGAAATGAACTTCTTCTTCTTTATATTTAAGAGCTGTGCTCTTGTCGGTGGAGCAATCTCCAACTCGTCCGATCCTCTGCCAACTCCTTAACCTTCTGATATGACACGACCTGGACTTTTTACGAAACAAACACCTAACCTAACCTAACCTTTCGTTTTTTTAACGAAATGAACACCTGTCCTAAAACAAATTTGTCCCGGTTTCTGGTATAAATTATTCGCAGTGACAGACAGACGGCGTTACGCAAATAAATAGTTCATATTAAACTAAATAGTCTACCCACGCGGACTGGTCGTTGCAGAGAGTTAGCCTTATTGGATATTTTAATAGACCTGTTGAAGGACTTGGACAAAAATTTGCCAATCAGAAGTGTTGTCACTATCAGTTGATAGACTGCCGTATTCAAACTTCAAGATATTCACAAGAGACGACACGTACTAAATCCATTCTAGATACGTTATAGTTTAGATATCTACTAGTTCTCTTTTGCAGCGCAATTCGGGCAACCAATGTCACTTTTACGTTAGATAGAGTAAGATATCTATTAGATGTGAATTGAATCTCTAAGTCATGTCCTGTGGAAATCGTTCAAGAGTATCTCCAGAATCGCGTAAATGTCAAATTTGACTGGTTAGATCTTAAACGCGGAGGCTAATGACAGCCCCATAATTGGCCACTGGGCAAGGTCGCATGCGTCGTTTGCTAATTACGATAAGTGACATTTAATATGATGAGAACTGATTTATTTTTAATTTTTAATTTTGTATTTTAATTTTTGAATTTTATTTTAAATTATTATATCACTCATTATTATTATTTACTATTTTATTATAATGTTAGTATGTTAACTTGTGTGTGTCAAATTTCGTCCTAATTTTATAATATAAATATTATGTAAGCGCGATATGAGCGAAAGCTTGAAATAAATGATCTTTTTTTTTACATACCGTTATCGTATCTTGGTGATGTCTATTAAAAGATATCTATTTCAAAATCCGAATCCAGCCCAGAGATTTTTCCCAGTACTTGTAGTGTAAGACGATATTACTTGCCTAATTTCATAGTTCTACTTTCTATAGTTCGTTTTTTTTAGCATTAGAAAGAACTCCACAGAAGCAAGCGTGCAATTTTTATCAGGCTCGTTATTTGTTAATAATTATTGAATTATCTAATGTAGCATGGTCAATACTTCAAATTATTACCGCTAAAAGTGCCGGATTTGGAACCACAAGCTTACTTCTGCGAAGTTCTTTCTATTGCTAAAAAAACGGACTATAGATCAACGGAAACTACCCACCCTATACCATTGCATATAACTACTTTTCAACTATGATATCAATTGTAATTTAATTATTTGCTTTGTATCCGACGATCGCTATACTAATTGCGAAGTATTCTTTTACATTAACTATGAACATTGTATTGAGAGATCAATCAATCTTGATTCCCTACGTTTTTTGCAACATAAACGGACGTATCTTCTTGTTACGTTAAACTTACTGCCGTATTCGAACTTCAAGATTCACAAGAGACGACACGTACTAGATCCATTCTAGATACGTTATAGTTTAGATATCAACTAGTTCTCTTTTGCAACGCAATTCGGGCAACCAATGTCACTTTTACGTTAGATAGAGTAAGATATCTATTAGATGTGATGTGAATTAAATCTCTAAGTCACATCCTGTGGAAATCGTTCAAGAGTATCTCCAGAATCGCGCAAATGTCAATTTGACAGGTTAGATCTTTAACATATCGTTATCGTATCTCGGTGATGTCTAAAAGATGTCTAATAGATGTCTATTTCAAAATCCGAATCGGGCCCAAAGCGTCTTGACAGACGGACGGAAGGACAATAAAGTGATCCTATAAGGGTTCCGTTTCTTTTTCTTTTGAGATTCGGAACCCTAAAAAAGTACGGGGCACAAACTTATACTCGTTCAGCTTGTATCTCAACGTTTTACAACGATCTTTGTTGCAATCTCGATAGGTAATATTACACTCATAAACATATACAATTTGCTTAAATTGATAGGTAGTTGGTAATGTTCGACTTATGATGATTATGGTTTTCCCGTTTTACTAACAAGCTGTCAATCATATATAATTTAGAATAGGTACTAATTGTAGGTACAAATGTTAACTGGTTTACATATACAAGAGTTCTTCGTATTTTTTTTGTCAGCTAACACAAGATTGGTCTATGAAGTAGTTTAAAGTAACTAAATTTACTTTGATTAAGTACCTACGTATTTTTTGGCATTTAAAGTCCAAAATAATAATTAAAATCAAAATAACATCGAATTTCTATGAACATGATAGAAGATTTTAAGGATTTTTTCATCACACTTGCTCGGAAAAGATGTATTTACACGTAGGGCTTGCGGGCGGGAAATTGAAATTTTCGCCCTAGGGCGGAAAAAATCTTTTCCGAGCAAGTGTGATGAAAAACACTTATTTACACGTAGGGCTTGCGGGCGGGAAATTGAAATTTTCGCCCTAGGGCGGAAAAGTGTTTTATACAGAAGTTTGTTTTTATTAATTCTCCTTTTTTTCCTTACAAGTGTGATGAAAAACATTGTGTGTGCCACGGGCGGTAAAGAAATTCCGAACTCGTGAACATTTTAAGCCCTCGCTTCGCGTCGGGCTTAAAATTGACACTCGTTCGTAATTTCTTATTTCCCGCCCTTAATACACAATGTACTATTTCATCACACTTGCTCGGAAAAGATGTATTTACACGTAGGGCTTGCGGGCGGGAAATTGAAATTTTCGCCCTAGGGCGGAAAAAATCTTTTCCGAGCAAGTGTGATGAAAAACACTTATTTACACGTAGGGCTTGCGGGCGGGAAATTGAAATTTTCGCCCTAGGGCGGAAAAGTGTTTTATACAGAAGTTTGTTTTTATTAATTCTCCTTTTTTTCCTTACAAGTGTGATGAAAAACATTGTGTGTGCCACGGGCGGTAAAGAAATTCCGAACTCGTGAACATTTTAAGCCCTCGCTTCGCGTCGGGCTTAAAATTGACACTCGTTCGTAATTTCTTATTTCCCGCCCTTAATACACAATGTACTATAAACATGCACTGACGCTTTAAAAACAAGGGCGTGTGACCTTGGTTGGCCGTTTCAATATACTCGTGCAACTACATAAGACAAAAAAAAACAAATTGTATCATTGTGTACAAACATTTGATATTGGCTGAATGCAACACCTGTCATAGACAGCGCTTTAGTTATTATATGTTTATATAGTTCCAAAAATAATTCGATCTAATATATTGTGTATGTACGAAAGTGTTATATATTGTTTTCATGTATCTTTAAGTATGTACAGATATTTTAACCTATACATATTATACCTACCTGTATGCTACACGGGACATATCTAATCCTAACGGAGCAAAATGGGGGCTAAAATTTAGTACAACCCCCGTAATACCCCCAATATGAGGTACTTTAAAGCGGACGAAGTCATGGGAAAAAACTAGTATGTCTCTAATACAAGTGTAGCGGGGGCGGTTACAGTTACTTGTTCGTCTGTCTGTCAGTTTACATTTTAGGATGTTCTAACTGTCAATGGCCTTTTACGTTAGATATGGACAAAACATGACCGCGATTATAACGAGATAAGACAAGACAAGTTGAATACCCGTGTCTTTTTATTTGAATCCATACTTTGTTTCATCGTAAACAGCATACGGCCTGATTCGTAATTTAAGATACATCAAAAATTTGCTACAGATACGATATGGATCGGATATATCAGTTTCAGAATTGACGTTTTTGTTTGAAGATACAAACACGCTTGTTTGGCTTTTGTCACTGACATATTCGATTCATATCGTATCTTTAGCAAATATTTGACGTATCTTAAAGTTCGAACCAGGCCGATAGGCAGAGTAACTGTAACTTTAGATAGTAGGTACTCGTATAGGTACTGTTATTAGTAAGGAATGAATATGGTCGGTTACCATATTAAGTAATAATAAGGTTCATTCGCCTGACGTAAGCGAAACACCGGCGCCCGCGCGCCGTTGACTTCGGTATGTTTTCCTGCTACTTATTTACTTATATCCTATATGTAGAATTATTATTAACCTTACAGCTAACAAATCCTGTGTACGATAGACAAAAATCATGGGTTCAAACCTCAGTTTTGCTGTGTGAAGCAGAAAAAGTCGGCGTAATATTTGACGTGAAGCAGTGGTGGCCGAGTGGATATGACGTCTGGCTTTCAATCCGGAGGTCGCGGGTTCAAATCCTGGCTCGTACCAATGAGTTTTTCGGAACTTATGTACGAAATATCATTTGATATTTACCACTAGCTTTTCGGTGAAGGAAAACATCGTGAGGGAACCTGCATACATCTGCGAAGAAATTCAAAGGTGTATGTGAAGTCCCCAATCCGCATTGGGCTAGCGTGGGGACTATAGCCCAAGCCCTCTCGCGCATGAGAGGAGGCCTGTGCTCAGCAGTGGGACGTATATAGGCCGAAATGATGATGAATGGTGAATATTTGACGTATCTTAAAGTTCGGATTAGTGATCCAAAAGACTCGAACCCTGTTAGCTCTTTTTTTAGAGCTCCCCTCATTTCACGACGCCTAAAAGGCTAAAAGCCTATTTTACTAATGAAATAAAAAAGGCTTTGAGCCTTTTAGGCTTCAAAGGATGAGGCGAGCCCTAAAAAAAGGCTCACAGGGCTCGAGTCTTTTGGATCACTAGTTCGGATCGGGCCGTCGTTCCGACTTTGATCATTATATCAAAGCCCAAAGGTAACAAAGGTCGTGCATAATATCTTAACAATCTATGAATCATAACACAAGTACAACAGTTACACTCATTAAGGAACTGTTTATATTTCGCTGTTCTTTCACACGACCAATCAAATTAGATAACATTAATACAAACAACCCGTTGTGTTTCGACTACTTACTGTTTGTTTTTTCAATCGATCGAATAATTAAACAATTAATACTTGTTTTTGTACATTATGTCATTAATAGTGTGGACCAGGACTAGGAGCCCAATTCGGATTTCACAACTCGTTACGGCTTTGATATTTTGATACGACCTTGAAAATTGCTCACGCTAATTGGTGGATGCGAAATGAGGTGAAACTCGTGCGGGAGACATGAATTTAGTATATAACTGGACCAGGCATGGGGGGGGGGGGGGGGGGAAATGACCGAACGGGATAGTCTTATGTATCTTTCAGTAGGAGTAGCAGCGAACGCGCTATTATTGTTTGTCCTTGTCACAGTCTCACGTTCTTTTTATTCCCCACCGTATATTTAGTATGAATTATGGACGGCAACAAATAAATTCGGCCATAGTGTCGCATTGCGTATGTTTTGTCCCTCATGGAGGCACGCGTATGCACATAGGATCCTACCTTCTATGACGGGAGATGAACGCCACCCACTAAGAATCTCGTCAAGATCATATCAAAACCAGATAAAATATTTAAAAATTTGCTAAATCTGAATCGTTCAGGTACATGGTGCGTACCGCGTCATGTTAAAGGTCGGAGAGTTTTTAAGTCCAAAAGGTAGTAAGCGAATTCGGGAGACAAAAGTTCTATGGCTTTTTTAATTTAAGTCGGTGACAAAGACAAATAATTAAAAAATTCAGATACCATTCATATTGATATTTCTCATTATTGTTGTTTGTAGTATATTAACAATATGTAATGGTAGTGTGGCTGCTCGACTTCGCTGGCTCGGCCATGTGGAGAGGATGGGAGAGGATCGTGCAGTCAAAAGAGCTCATCTGGGGCAACCAATGGGAGACGTCCGGTCGGAAGGCCTAGGTACAGATGGATCGACGAGGTCCAGAAAGACCTGTGTAGCATGCAAGCGGCTGAATGGCATCAGATCGCACAGGAAAGGAACGAATGGCGCAATCTAGTGTCGGAGGCCAAGATCCACTTCGGGTCGCTGAGCCAGCGAAGTAAGTAAGTAAGTAAGTAATGGTAGGGAGTAAGTACGAGTATTATACTAGATTTATGCATCTTTTGTTGCCCAAAAATTAGGCGCCAAAGGCGCGTTGTGCGCCATCGACAAAAACGAGCAACTCATTGTGACTACGTAATTATGTATTGATAGTCTTTAACATGTATTCGTCTATGTCAGGTGAACAATTAAAGTAATTGCAAACGATGGCAACAATGGCGGTCCGCGGGAGGCCGCGGGCCGCGGTGACTCACGTTATGGTGCGTCTGCGGCCACGCTAGTAGGTAAATGGCATTGGTGGTTGCCGAGGACTTATATATAACTGACTTTGAGTAGACTTTATTACTTTGTAATAAGGTTTATGAATGATAACTGTGTCGATGATGGTACAAAGCGGTTGTTAGATGGTACAATGTTATGGTCACGGCTGAAATTTGGATACAATCATTGTTGAAGTTGATGTCCAAGATACATGCAACATTTTGATTGAACATGAGTTATTTACTATTTTTAAATTCATAATAAATAATCCTTCTTCGTCGGCGTGCGAAGAAGCGTGGGCGGGGCAGGCCCAGGCGGAGATGGCGGGACGACTTTGACGCCTTCCTTAACAACTGGCCGGAGGAAGCGCTAAATCGGGAGTCATGGAGAACCAGGGGAGAGGCCTTTGCCCAGCAGTGGGACACACAAATAGGCTAAGAAAAAAAAAATCCAGTGAAATTGTAGAATTTTGTAACGTGGCTCTTCTGCGTCAAATCCGGTAGTTCTGATTTTTTGCAGACTTATTTATGATGTTGGCCCAATTAATAATCGTCGTCGTCGTCGTCGTAAGTCGTCTAAGGAAGGTACTATCAAAAACTAGTCCTTTAGGGTTAGAATCGCCCAAAACTAAAGAAAAACCGAAATTTCCGCAGTTTTTTCGATTTTTGACAAAGTTGCGTTCGGCGCTCGAGGTCACCAACTTGGATTATTCATTGGACCAACATCATAAATAAGTCTACAAAAAATCAGAACTAGGTACCGGATTTGACGCAAATGCTAAATGTATAATTTTACCGTATTAAAAGCAGACATCGTAAATTTTATAGCATTATAGGTGCAGCGGAATGGTGTTAACTGAATTGGTATAAATTTCAACCCTAATGATTAATTAATTACGTTAATAATAACCTTAATTTACCATTTCAGTTGGAATTATCTATCCCAATTCAGTTAAAACCACTCCGGTGCACCAAAAATGCTATAAAATTTACGATATCTGACAATAAGTAATATCTGAATAAGATTAAGTGCGCAAAAATATATGACAACGGAAGTTAGCAACGTACATAAACAAAAATAAAGATAGATGACATTTAACCAACTTGGTCGTTACTTCTGTGCACATTTTTTCTACAATTGAAAAAAATTTCAATATGCTAAAAACTATTGTTAAGAAATATTTTACTTATAGGTATGTAAACTTTATAGTACGATAAAAAAAATATTTTTTAAGTTGACTTTCAGTAGTTAGACTAGTTAGTATTTTTAATATTACTAAACTATTTTGACATGAGTTTTAAGATAAAAAAAATTGTTAATTTGCATTTGAAAATTTCTAATTTATCATAAAAATTGACCCGCCCGCGATTAGCCCGCGGCATTCACTTTGCAAAATTATCAGTTCCCGTTTCTGCCACGTTGAGATTTAGTTGTAAACTCACAGCATTGATGCCAATGATTAAACTCTGGTTAACCTCGAAGTCAAATCATCGAAACGCAAGTAAAATGGTCAAAAGCCAATGCCTTTAACATCCTTATTAAGCTCGGTCGTTGACAGTAAGGCCAGGCATTCCTTTGGCAATCTGTGCGATTGTTATTTTTATAATTTCGGTGATATCACACGAAGTTATGTATTGTGAATCACAAGGAAAATAATGAGGACCGTGTATTGCATTTTTGTTGGGCATTTAGAGGCCGTTTGGAAATACAATGCTGTTTTGGACGTAAAAATTTAATGGCGACAATTTCGATAAATAAATCGAGTCACGTAGTTTTTGAATTGCAAGTTTTCGAGGTTTGCTTTTATTATTACCGCTCGTAAAATCGTTGCAAAATGTATATACTTTTAAAGTTTCAGTAAAAAAATAACCGAACTTGGCCTTCAACTTCACTGCGTTCCTAAATAACCAAAACTAATTTGGTTCCAAATTCGACCGCAACGCATTGTGAAATGGCAAAAAATATGTAAGTTTTCAAATAACTTAATTGTATTACGACTACAATTCTGAAGTAATCGCCACATTATTATTCCAATGGCATTAAGTATGGGCAAAAATATATGAGATTCCCAGCAAAAATGAAAATAAATGCCCAAAATTCAATCAGGAATTCGGGATCCTTTTCATGCACGTACATAGACAAGAGTATAACCCATATTTTTGTCCTTTTAGACCTAGGCTACATTAGGCTGATTTAAAATCGCCGCAATAGGCGATTTACCAGTTCGCCGGACGATATCAGCCTGTCAGTTGTTCGAAACTGTCAAAATTTTCCTTTAACTGACTGGCTGATATCGTCCGGCGGACTGGTAATCAGTGGGCCCCTTTACATTCAGAATATTTTATAATCACCAATTCCATTGTGCAATAAACTGATACATCCACACCCCTGTCCAATGTCACACTCTCGCGCACAGATACGCCAAAACATTGACTTTTTTAAGCGGCGTGCGTGTTCGGATGCTGCAGAATGGCTACTTGTCACGCATCCGTCCGTGATTAAAAAATAAAAAACCGGCCAATTGCGAGTCGGACTCGCGCTCTGAGAGTTCCAAATTCATAGATTTTTAATAATATATATTTCTTTATCAACATGCCGAATTTAAGGTTCGTATGTTTAACCATAAGAGTTGCACCATTTGCAATGACAGTGTGGCGAAGTTTTATAAAAATATGACGTATAAATAACGATACTTTCTCACTTTGTTATGTTCATGTCGGTGCAAAATTAGCTTAGACAGATACGTTATTTTGTACGCGTGTTTAATTTAGTTTTCAATTTTAATATAATTGTTTATGTATTACTTGATAATGTAAATCATTACTGTAGCAGTGTTTTATGTTATATATGTATGTATATCATATATATATATATATATATATATATATATATATATATATATCCATTTCATTTGTTTACAACGTGTTACGGTTCTTGAGATACAGCGACAGACAGACGGACTGAGTCTAAGTAATGGGGTTTATCATCCTCCGTGTACAGAACCCTAAAAAACAATTATTGTTTTATGGGAATTTACTGTATAAGGCCTGTGACCTAAATTATGTGTTTTTGTAATTAACCGATTTCGACCATGGGTTAATGGTTTCGGTTTATAGGTAACATTTACCTGATGTCTTATTTAACCCTTTGAACGTCGCCTATCGTGCGCGGCGCGTCATCGTGAACTATGTCGGAAATCAGGGATATTGCGGATGCCGATGCGGATGCGGATATTTAAAGGCTCACATCCGCGGATGCGAATGTCAAGATTAAGTACTTGAAAAACGTCAAATATTACATTTTAGTGATTTTTATTCAATAAAACGAATATTTAATAAACAGTAACTTGGCCGACTTTTCTGGATGTAGACGATTTCGTTATAGGTAATGATGAAATTACCTAACACTTACGCCGCCGCTAAGACGTTCCTGTACCGACTTGTTCGACACCCGCATTAAACTTCACACATTTTATGCGGATGTGGATGTGAATGCGGATTTTGAATATAATGCGAAAGTTGCGCGGTTGCGGATGCGGAATACGAATATTCGCAACATCTCTGGTCGGAATGCATGAAGGTTGATATTGGGTTGTAGCCGCGCGCGTCAGTTGACGGCTTCGGTAGTTAAAGGGTTAATTTAATGTTTTCGGTTTATGTGTAATATTTACCTGATGTCTCACTTAATGGTACACTCGCGTCCATCAGTGAAATGTCAACTTACCTGTAACAAATAAAAATAATTGTTATTATGCTCATATGTACCTACATATTATGTAAAATAAACGTTACACCACACGTTCAGGTCGATAAATAAACAATAAAAATCAAAATTAAAGAAACAATTGTATGGATAAAATTTATCTGAAATAAAGAATTAATAATAATAATAATAAAGCGCTGGGTGTTTATTGTTGCGCCTGTGAACGGGTTCCAGCAGGCGTTCTACATGACATTAAAGCTCTCCAAGGGGCCTCTACGTGTTGGATCTATATCCCCACGCAAGCCTATCAAAAGACCGGGATTTGTAGGCCCGTGAATTCCAAAATAAAGCGCTTATTATTATATTAATAAGTTTAAAGGGGCCCACAGATTACCAGTTCGCCGGACGATATCAGCCTGTCAGTTGTTCGGAACTGTCAGATTTTGCTTCTAACTGACAGGCCGATATCGTCCGGCGGACTGGTAATCAGTAGGCCCCTTAATAACATATTTGGGCTACAAGAATACAAGTAGTAGTAGTAGTAGTAAAACACTTTATTGTACAAAAAACAAAACAAAACAGGAAAAATAACATTCATCATTAGTACAAAGGCGAACTTATCCCTTTAAGGGATCTCTTCCAGTTAACCTTTGAGCAATTGAGGGAGAATTGGAGACGGTAGACATCCGTACTGTACCAACAGCGCAAATAAAAGAACAAGAAAAGAAAATTATAATGATAATAAAAACGAAAAGTTTCTTAGTTAATTATAATATTAGCAACTTACCTACAACAAATATATACATATATACACAACTAAATACATATGTACACAACTAAATACATATATATTCTATAATACATATTACATATATACATAAACTACAATACCGCACACATCCTTTAAATTAAGTTTTGTCTGCTAGCCATAACCTTTTTAAATTCGCCTTTAGCGATGCGACCGATTGACACTGTCGAAGAGAAGATGGTATAGAATTCCATAATGTTACTGAGTAAACGGTGAAGGACTTGTGATAGGAACGGTGTTTGTGAACACAAATATGTACGTTAGTACGGCGTTCCCAACAATAAAATATAAATGTGGGTCTTCTCTACATTTATTTTATCAAGGGTTAGTTGCACCAAACTGTCTGTCACCGTTAAAGCGTTTGCTAAATTTTATTGTATGGGAAGTTTCATAGATCACTGCTGTGTAACTTTGATCAGTCTGTTAACTGTGGTTGGTGCCCTTATGTATGTAATATACCTATAGGGCCCCCCCACATCTTGCGTCTTTCGAGCGTCGGCGTCTACAATTCTATGGCCGACGTCGACGCAACGGCGACGCAGCGTCGACGCAACTGCGCAGCGACGTCATTTTCCATAGCGCTGGACCGACGCCGACAGACGCCGACGCTCGAAAGACGCCAGATGTGGGGGGGGGGGCATACCTAACCATTTCTATCATCAACATATTATCAGTACTTCAAACTAAACATACGCACAAACAACTCGAATCTAAATAAAGCAATTCGATGTTCGCATCGATTAGCAATCGATCGTCGATCTTTAATCGATAAGGTCGCATTACTCATGGAAACTGGTTTTTCATTACAAACTTTACTAACAGCTCTATTTAAATGACCGTTAGTAGGTTTTAATACGACGTAATAAGATCGAAAAATTGTCTTTAACTATGTTAATCTTACCATGTCAAGTTAAAAATTCGTAAGTTAATACTAGTTTCATAATGACTTAAGACGTATTGGTTTTAGCAATAAGTTATACATTTTCCGACTGCACTTTGCCATGATGTATTGCATACAAGATTATGATTTTAATTAAAAATTCGTTTATTTATAGCTGCATTATTAATGCATATTTTTAGGAAAAGTTTTACTTTCGCTAAATTAACCGGTAACGGTCAATATAATCAGTATAATAATTAGAAATTCAACATCTAGCCCAATGGAATATTTCTGAAAAAATCATTTAAAAACTCCATCAAAAAATGGAAGTGACTGATGAGGGCAATTAATTTATTTACAATGTTGATATTTAGCTATATAAATATAAAATATAAGTATTTTAAGTATAATGTACAGTCAGCTGCAGAGAGAGGTGACCCCCCCCCCCTCCCCTGCAAACAAATTTCTATGCAGAGGGGTCACCTCTCTCAAAAGCTGACTGTACATATTCTAAACGCTACAATGCGCCTAACTTATATAGTGGTCTACTCGTTAGCTATTAGGTATGTTTTGTTTGAATATTTTTTTATATTACAGTAAATTATGTTTAAAGTACCTAATTTTGTCTCTTCATTCAAAAACAATAAAGACGGGCCACTTACCATGGTTTTTTTTTCAATTTTTTTTTTGGTATTTTCTACAGATATTACGAGAACCCCTCAGTCTTTAAGAGAATACTCATTTGCAATTAGAAAAACAATAGATTTTAAAGGAAAAATGAATGATTTCATCGCTCCCGGCAAAACTTTATTATTTTGGATATAATAAAAATTACAATTCATAAAGTAATTCGCAAAATATTGACTTATCATCATATCACCTTTTCATTGCAAAATGACTTGCCAACTCAATACAATAAAAGCTCATTTAACCGCAAATAAGTGGAACCTTATAAGTGTTTATAAAAATCATAAGCGGTCTCAAGGCTGCCCGTGGGTCGGTGGGCTGTGGGCGGTTGTCGCAACAGCTGATACAGTTTGGCGAGATCGAGAAATATACAATAATGTGTACTTTGTTCGTATCACTTATTCCTAACTCCACCTATCTTTTCCCATCACGGAACAATGGCGTTCCGGACATTTGCGAGGCGTTCGCGGTGCTGAAGCCAACACTTTAATGAGATGTAAAGGGGCCCACTGATTACCAGTCCGCCGGACGGTATCGGCCTGTTAGGCTATATTTACTTATCATCGGCGGTTCGGAACTGTCAAAATGTTGTTCTAACTGACAAGTAGATCAAGTGCAAAAAATGGGTGCACACATCTTGTGAGATACTACTACTATTCTAATTCTAATATTATATCTATTAGGTAGTATCTAAATAGTATAATATATATAATAGGGACACTTGGGAGGAGCTCGCGTCAGATCGCGATGGATGGAGGGGTGCCATCGCGAAAGGTCGCGAAATCCACGACAACGCATGGTTCCAAGACCTTGCCCGAAAACGCGCAAAGCGGCACAACCCGCCGGATAATGCCGACATGACTCCTTGCTTCAGCTGCCATAAATGCGGTCGCAAATGCCGGTCCCGCATTGGCTTATACAGCCACGAGAGACGTTGTTCCTCGCTAACAGACGCTGCATAAATCGTCTGTCAAGATGCTAAAGGCCTGAATGAATGAGGTAGTATCTAAATAAGAAATTAAATAAATAAAATAAATAAATAAACTGCGATATTCACACAGTTAGCGATTATTTCATAAGTCATAACTT
This sequence comes from Cydia fagiglandana, assembly GCF_963556715.1. Lineage (NCBI taxonomy): Eukaryota > Metazoa > Arthropoda > Insecta > Lepidoptera > Tortricidae > Cydia > Cydia fagiglandana. The sequence goes on along the minus strand of NC_085951.1, from coordinate 15,059,634 downwards.
CGTGATGCAAACTTGTTTACATATTAATGACTGGTCATAATTGCTTTGCTCATGCGCAATAGAGGATTTAAGTCGTTTTCCCATAACATTATTGTGGTAATTATTGTCAAGTATAGTCATAGATCAACCATAAATTTGAACATAACGTAACAATGTTATACTGTATTGTATTGTAAAGTATAAAGTAGAAAAAACAAAGTTATTTGTTGGGGGGGGGGAGCAATGGTGTTACGAGCTGGTTTCGTATTTTATTTCAATTGCATATTACTCTTGCTTGCTTATTGCAACACGTACACATAAAAACGTTTAAAAACTAGCCGAAAAGTCGAAAACTACTATAATAAATATTACATACATAGGGTTCTCACTTTCACCTTCAGAATTAATTGTTTATCGCGTCTTGAGTTATATTAAATTAAAAAGGTCACTTCTTATAGGAAACTCCAAAACAAAATGACCCATTATCTAGTTCTTGAGACAACATTTTTTTTTTTTTTTTTATTATGCATGGGTTTACTCATGGCCACAGACTAGCCGAGGCGTAGACGTGGCCTACGATGGAGCGAGCTCGCCCAGAAGGTGCCTGTTCACTCTTGATTTGAAGGTTGCCGGGTTATAAGAGCACGGAAATATAGACGCCGGCAAGGAATTCCATTCCTTGGCAGTGCGCATAAGGAAAGTAGAAGCAAAGCGCTTAGTGCGAATTGGCGGAATATCTACCAAGTAAGGATGGAAACCGGCCGTGCGTCTAAAAGTCCGATGGTAGAATGGGGACGGTGGAATGAGCTCGTGTAGCTCTTGGGCACACTCCCCGAAGTGCAACCTGTAGAATACCGACAGGCTGGCGACTTTCCGCCGATGGGCCAAAGTCTGAAGCTTAGCCGTTAGCTTCTTGTCGCCAATCATCCTCCTGGCTCTGCGCTCCACTGAGTCCAAAGCGGCGAGTTGGTATTTAGCTGAGCCATCCCACAGGTGGCTGCAATACTCCATACACGACCGGACTTGAGCTTTGTAAAGTGTTAGAAGCTGTCCAGGTGTGAAGTATCGCCTCACCTTATTTAGGACGCCCAGCTTTCTGGCCGCAGTTTGTGCTTTAGACTCAATGAAGCTGCCGAAGCCGAGGACTGAACTCAGCTCCATGCCGAGGAGTTCCAGGCTGTCGGTAATAGGTACAGATGCACCCCGGAAAGAAGGAGTCAGGTCGAATGGACTCCGTTTAGCGGAAAATAGACACGCCTGCGTTTTGGAGGCATTGAACGTGACCAGATTGTCATCACCCCACTGGGAAACGAGACTAAGGGTCAAGTTCATTCGCTCAACCATGGCCTCTCTCTGTGAACGTATATCCTCCCTGCTGTCCCTTGCACTAGCCAAATATCTCTCAACAACCGTACTGTCATCTGCATAACCTACAATGCTGGGTTGCAGCATGTCGTTAATGTGGAGCAGGAAAAGGGTTGCGGAGAGAACAGACCCCTGAGGAACACCGGCGTCAATGGCCATGAGGTCCGAAGAGCAGCCATCAATAACTACTCTGATCGACCGTTCACTCAAGAAATCAGATAGCCAGCTACAAAAATCAGCAGGGATGCCGTAAGCAGGAAGCTTGCTAAGGAGACTTGCGTGCCAAACCCTGTCAAAGGCCTTCGAGATGTCCAGTGAAACAGCAAGCGCTTCACCGTTCCTCTCGATGGCCTCGCCGCAGCAGTGCGTGACGGTGCGTGATGTAATTTGGGCAATTGAAGTTTCGTTGACTACCAATTAAAGTTTAAATGGTATCTAAACGATTGGCCTTCTTCATTTTACTTTAGGGACAGCCTAAAGGGGCCCACAGATTACCAGATCGCCGGACGATATCAGCCTGTCAGTTATGGCTCCTCTACACAATGGGCCAACGTCAGCCACTCCAAGGGACGCAGCCATGCGGTAGAACGAGGTAGCAATATCACTTGCTCCCTCTAACGCATAAATGAGTCCCTTGAAGCGGCCGGCGCTGGCCCATCGTGTAGAGAAGCCATTAGGGACAGCCTAAAGGGGCCCACAGATTACCAGATCGCCGGACGATATCAGCCTGTCAGTTAAAAGGGTGACAGTTCCGGACAGGCTGATAACTATCGTCCGGCCAACTGTTAACTGTGGGCCACTTAAAACGTTATATTTTTTTTTTTATAATTTAGGAGGCAAACGAGCACACTTACTTACAGCATGATGGTAAGCAATCACCGGCCGCATGGACATCTGCAAAACCAGAGGGGTTGCAAATGCGTTGCCGGCCAATATATTGATAATAATTTTAATATTTACATTTTATTATTTTTTCGTCTTTAAACAAACACCTAAACATACAATTATATCATAGTATACAGTAGTATTGGTATTATAAAATAAATATAACCGCGATTACAAAACCCCTGACATAATATCTGATCCTTGGATCCATAGATCAATGATCCACGCACGCGCAGCTAACCACCGTAGCATCAATCCGACGCGCGCGCAGGCTTTGACCCTAGTAAGTCATACTTTTTGCGAACCGTAGATCTTTTTATTGACTTCATTAGTCTGTGATTTAGTAAACATTTGAGGTTATGTTGGAAATAAAAATAACAATTCTTATTGATTAACAGTCAAGGTCATCCAATTTGTTTGGTTTTGAAACTACACAACACTAAAATTATTTAAATAGATAACTACGAGTACATACGAAATTATAATGAGAATACCAGGTTAAGTACCATCGCCCACACTGTTAACTGTACAGTCGCCATCAGAATCTGATGATCAGATATCTCGGACCGGCCAAAGTGTTCACAATATCTGAACACGCACTCTACCGCCTTGACAATAGAGGCGTGTTCAGATATTTGTGAGCGCCTTGTCCGCTCCGATATATCTGATGGCGACTGTACATCGGAAGACCTTATATGCCTTTTGTAATAAGGTTCGATGAAATTTGCTTTATGGGGGTTTTCGGGGCGAAAAATCGATCTAGCTAGGTCTTATCTCTGAGAGAACGCGCATCTTTCAGTTTTTATAATTATGTTTTTCGAGTAAAGCTCGGTCTCCCAGATATTTTGATACCTACTAATATAACCTCCAACCAATATAACCTGGACCCGGGTATGTCCTTCCTCAAATTCGGTGTACTCGACTGCGATCGCCAACCCGCCTGCCAAGCGTGGCGATTATGGCATTCACCCCCCATGAGGGGGAGGCCTATGTTCAGCAGTGGACGTCTTATGGCTGAGATGATGATGAATATAACCTTAAAATTTAAACTTCTCGCCCGAAGCCAAACTTTCCTAGGCATTGACGATAACCATCGGTGGCGTCCATTCGATTCCAATCGATTATCGCCCCGCGACGAATCGAATCGATTCAATGGCCGTCCACACTTTCGCTCGATTGCGTATTCGTAATTAGTCAATGTCATTCGTGTTTGTGGATTTAGTTTGTAAGATAAAATAATTGGTGATGCACTTTCGTTTAATCGGTATAGGAGATTATGTATTTGTAAACATTTCATTAGTAGACATTCATCATCATCTATATCAGACGATTTATGGTGTAATACCGTTTTTGATGGCTGAATAGACCGATGCGAGATCGACATGGTCTACCACAGGTCTGACAAGAGAAGTTTGCGGAAACCGGTACTGAGACTCCTTGTCGTCGCACAACATACACACATTAAGCAAATGAAAACATTTTTTTTTGTCGGCAGGGTGGAAACCCTTCCTCATCCACCCATCCTTACACCCTAGAACCTATAGTCGCACACAGTGCGGTTTGAAAGGAATTTCCTCCTGTGGACGTTTTGGCGGCCGTTGGCATGACCTCCCTGCCTACCTTTTCTCGAGGGGCTACAGTAAGTATGTGGTCCTTCAAAAAAAAGGGTACAGCGTTTTAAAAACCGGACAAGGGAGAGTCGGTGCGCCTACGGAGGGTTCTGTAATTTTTAGTGTTTGTTTGTGAAGATTTCAACTGTCCAGCTAGCATGGTTCATGAGATACAGCCTGGCGACAGACAGACGGACAGATGGACAGGGGTGTTTTAGTAATGGGGTCTAGTTTTTGCCCCTTGGGTACGAAACCCTAAAATGAGTCTATAGGTTTTTAAAAAACCTAGTTCCCATTTTTCAAGTTTGTGTAAAAATAATTTCTATAATGTTAAATATTCAGAGAGGAAATTAAGAACTCCGTTTGTATCGAGATGAGGTCGTCTACTATCCTCTTAAACTATGGCGCTGATTTCCATATGGTTATTAGCACTAATTAAACCTATTCACAATAATACTCGTACAATCATGTCTGCATGGTCTAGTAACTTTATTCGATTAGTTTTGGTTTTCAATTAATGAAACGTCAGAAAATGATCATTAGACTCGCTCTGAGGCAATCCTCGGCCTTGACTTTAATGCATAGACTGATTCTAGAGATCCGTAGATCACATACCTATACTTATAATTCTTATAAACAGACATCGTAACTTTTACGACATTTTTGGTGCAGCGGAGTGGTGTTAACGGAATCCGTATAAATAATTTCAACCCTAATCATTAATTAGCATTACTTACGTTAATTATTAACCTTAATTTACCATTACAGTTGGAATTATCTATACCAATTTCGTTAACACCACTCCGCTGCACCAAAAATGCTGTAAAAGTTACGATGTTTGCTTATAAATCTTCATTGTATGTCTATTACAAGTTATAAACTGAAATTGATGTCATATACTTGGCTCCGCCCCTGGCTTGTTTATTTTTTCTTTAGTGTGATATTGTTATCGAGTTCAGATTAAAGTTTAAACTTAAAAATATGCTTTTACAATGATTCTATTTTGTAGTTAAACATTTTTTTAAATAAACGAGTACAGTTTTATAATAATAACTGTCAGAACCCTTGACATTCCTTGATTGTTTTAATTTCCAACCAAAACAAAGACCGCGAAAGGCCACCCGCAATTTTATTATTAAGAAATAATGCCAAAATGGCCGAAAACGGTTTAACCTTACCCGACATCCGCTCGTTAACTTTTTCTACTTATTTTTAACCAAAAGACATGTTAGACATACTTTGTACTCTAATCATCAACGACCCAACAGATTCAAAGTTGATTTTATTCCATGTCCATTACGACTATTTGTCCTGAGTTATGAATTTTATCTATTTACCTACCATTTGCACCATTCAATAACCCGGGGTTAACCGGTTAAATATGGAGTTACCATGGTTACCATAATTTGACCCTCGGTTATCGGTTTAACCGGTTAACCCCGGGTTAGTGAATGGTGCAACTGGCTATAGTGTGTATTTATCTCTACACGCTTTGGTTATTAGTTTGAGGCTAGTTCGATCTATGTAAAATTGTCCTCAAAATATATTAAGAATGATTTTACTATTTATTTGCTTTAGCAGTTACAATTTTCTCCAGACAGTTATAAAAAATCTATTGTTATAGTCTTACACCCAAAAATTAAAGAGTGACCGTGACCGTGACAATAAAAATAAGATGCACTCACATAACACACAATTTTATTAATCGTGATTTTTAGAGTTTACCTCGTTCACTGGACTTTAAGTACATTGCTCTAAATGCGTGTTTAATTATCTTAATTTCGTCCTTATGAGCCATAATAGCCCTTCACAATTAAGACTGCGGGAAGGACACAAAGGGCTACTTAATTACAACAATACAATTTAACTCTGTTTAAAATGTCCCTGTCTACAGTTTGTTGATTGCATTTTAGGATTGAACTCGTGTTTCGAGTCGTAAAATCGTCTTTATTAACGATTGTATTATAAAAACGCCATTATATATAATCTAAAAAAATCGATGGTTTATATACATGATAATTGTCCCATGGTCAGTTTTAGAAACTTGATCAGTGATCACATATAAAGCAATGTGGTTGATGTTATATATATATATGTTACTTTTGTATTTTAGGGTTGGGCTACCTAGGTTGATTTGAGTGACACTATTCCATAAGAGTTTTAATGAATCTAGTTATATTTATTTAATTTCTAACTACAATCGGCTCTCGTTGATTCAAACCCGCGATAATTCGAACCTCTCTATAATTTGAAGTTATTACGAGTTCCCTAGAAAATCTCTTTATATTTAAAAAAAAATCCATACTTTTTTGAGCACTTGGTAATTCGAACAAAAAAATCATCGCCAAGTAACAAAACGACGCGTTAATTCGAACCCATTAGGCGTCAAACACTCGACAATTCGAAGTTATCAGATTGCAGTGGTACGTACCCTACATTCTGATAGTGATAAGACAAGTTCAAGTTCATCTTTGCACGAGCTTTTGTTATACTTAGTAAAAGCATTTCAGGCACTGCGTATTTCTGATTAAAAAAAAGTTATTGATCAGTCTCAGCAATGTGCTTTAAAATAAAACACACACTTCCAGACACTTCTTATTACAGACTTCTTCCGAAAGACTAATAATTAATTCACACTATGTATGCGCATCATGTAAATATGTGGGTATCTCTAACCTTTTGATGTACATAGTTAAAAAATTAGCAATTAATAAATCATAATTGATTATTGCTCAATAATTCGAACTTTCATAATTTTTCTCTCAAAAATTTCGAACCATTTGATACATATTTCAAACTTTCGATAATTCGTAATATTTTAAAAGTCCCTTGAGTTTTGAATTAACGAGAGTCGACTGTACTAATTTCTCACGCATCCATTTTTTGTGGTTATTGATTTATCTGTATTCTATTTAGCTCGCATACTAATAAAACAGTTATCATTATCCAACAGGTCATCAATAAGTAGAGGAAGTGCGCGGGGTATTCCACTCACGGTGCTGGCTTCCGCAGGGGACCCGGTGAAATGACCTCAGGGACCCAAACGTAGGTACTCTGGCATTCAAAAGTGCGTGGAGATGTTTCAACCGTAATATTAAGGCATTACGGTCGACATCTATCCATGCACTTTTGAACGCCACTGTATCAAATGGAGTGGAAGTTGTAACCATTTCATTTGTCTAATGAACCAAGCTAACTCTGCACCTTGGCAAGCGACAGGACGCGGCACTGTAACGTCAACTTTTATAGGAATTTGACATTAAATTGTGGAAAAACTGTTGGACTGTGAGATGAATTGTCGCCAACGGTATTTCCGGACCAAAACGACCTTCAAATCTTCAAGAGATGAGCGTACTCCCATCTTAAATGCCTGCAACGCGCTTGCAATGCTTTAATGTTGGAAATGTCCCTATTTATTCCCTTAAGCTACGTCATAATTTCTGAGATTTTATTATTTCTAGTTATCATTGAACTATCTCCATAACTATCAATATAAACTGTCAGTAGTCCAATTATGACATCAATCCGTGCCTTATTGAAACAAATCACACACACCATCAATCTTAAAATCAATCTGCGCGGCAACATCAAAGTTTTCATACTAATAAACAAGTATGTACCTATGTAGTACTAACATCAACACTGTTAAGAGGGGGCGTACAGCCAAGAGTCTTGGAGTCTAATTAGAAGGAACTAAAAAATATGAAATCATAAATCATAAATCATTTATTTGCGTGAAAAGGCACTATGGCATTAGGCATTATGGCGCTCCGCGTGAAACTTGCGATGCAAGATATTGTCGTGGTTTTTTTTTACCTTTTACCCAATTATTTTCAAATTCTGTTTAAATTTTTGCTCGCCTGATCCCTCGGCTATCGGCCTGATTCTCGGAGTAATTAACAAAGGAGACGCCATGTCTAAAATTTTCGGTACAAAATAGTCTGCCGTTTTTTGCGGGGGAGGGGCACATCAAATGTATAGGTACGTCATGTCAGATAAACGTCAGTTCATACATATGGTTGACCATTGGCCGCCTATTTTCGACAGAGGGGAACGCCTGTTAATGGCGGCTCCATTGTTAATTACTCCGAGGCCTGATTCGACTTTAAGATACATCAAAAATTTGCTAAAGATACTAAAACAAACAAAAACGTCACTTTTGACACTGACATATCCGATCCATGTCATATCTTTAGCAAATTTCTGACGTATCTTAAAGTTCGAATCAGGCCATATATCAATTCGGGATATACTCGTATTATCACTAGCTATTTCAAATTAAAATTATATACTACTACAATGATATGCAGGATAATGATACACAACTGAAAATAAACGAAAATCAGATATGTTTTCATGTTTTCATTTTCTATGGAGCCAATTTTGACTTTTTTAAGGTTTTGGTTAGGTTCTGCCTTTACATATTCTAGTTTCCGTATGATATTTTACATGGCTTTTTTTTGTAAAAACGTGTAACAATTCAATGTATAAATGAAGCCCTGTATATCTGTTTAATCCTGACAAATATACATTTAAGAGAAGTGTTGAAGCATTAGCATAGTACGGTTGCAGAATTGCAGATATACATAAAAAAGAATTGACATTCATTTATAAAATATATTTATAGCAAGCCTCTATATACAATAAGTTAGGAAAGAAACATACAAATAAAAATAACTACCTACAATTTTACACTAGCCCCCTCTTAAGTGTACCAAAACACATAAGTACATAGTTCGTTTCATTTAAAGGTTTAAAATCCTTGACCTGCGGGTTGAAACAAACGATCAAGATAATTATCATTTTTTGCTAGATTCATTACATTATGATTGAAAAGCTAGATAATTTGAAAACTATACCGTAGAGTAGAATTTTATGTTATTAGTGTTCTGTTGCTTTTTAGTGTTCTGCATAAAACAGTTTTACACTCATTTCGGTGACAATTTCGGTGTTTACATATGGGGGGGGGGGTTAGCTTAGTGTTTACAATTATATCATAAATGTAAGCAAAGTGTCGCCCATAGACACCCACAACACCACACCTGTTTGTATAAGTGCGTTGCCGACCTTTAAGATGGGAGTAGGTACACTCTTTGTGAAGGTGCCAGGTGCCACCAGAAACCCAGAAACATTAAATTCCCATCAAAATATGACGTTTTAGTATATACAAAGTCAAGTCAAACACTTAGTTGGATGCTAATACTTATTTCAAGTAAATGGGCGAAAATAAAATATGTAGTTATCAAGTTATTTACAATTGTAGGTATACCTTAAGTCTAAAAAGGAACCCAGTTTTAATTACTACCTAGAATAATAATTTTGACACTTTACGAATTAAAGTGGTGGCACTAAAACCAGTGAGAATCGGCAACAATGGCGAATAGCAATTAAACCGATCGGTCAGAGCGCGGTAATGTGTTACATTCATCATTCTAGATCATTTTTCTGCAAAAATATTTACAACGAAGTTTCGGGTTCCGTCGTTGTGTAAGCTTACAATTAGAAACAAATGAAAGTGGAAAAATTCACTGTCTTAGGTGGGACTACTTTCTTTCTTCATGTCTCTCAAACAAATGAAAATAATTTACTAATAGGTATTAATACCTAATTGTTAGCCTTTTTATTTGAAAATGAAAATGAAAAAATGTTTATTGTACAGTACAATTTGAATATAATTAGACTTGAGTCCTCCTTGTAAGTATATGTATACCTGTATCAGGAGAACCCGCTCTTTATTAATGTATCTACATTAACTACTCTTTTTAGTATACCTAGTTGTAGTTTAATATTGTTTGTTATAATATGTCCCGAAGCTCAGGTTGCCTCTTGGCATATGCCTCACATACAAATATTAGGATAAGGCAAATTATGCAATCTCAGACAGTACCCTAAAGCAACGAAGAGGCTAATATTTTTAAAGTGACGCGATGATCAGGCAAAACCAAGTTCAAAGAAATCAAGATAACATCTGCAGATGGAAAGCAAGCTTTTTAGCAACTGAGTCAGCATTCGTTTACTTAATGCTATTAAATAATCTAGATTTCTTATAATTTTCTGTCTAAAATACGCAATTTAAAATCATGAACCCATATTTTAAAGCAATTTTTGCATTTACTGTTCCTGATTATTACCAAAGATCTATGAAATGTATAACATAAATAAAGTCTAAGAAATAAACATGCCTTGGAAAATCAAGAATGCACGAAAAGTTGGCGCCATACCTTGAGTCTATACTTGTGTAGATGGCGACACCGTTTGATATTTAACAATTGTAACATAATAATCAGTGAAAGAACATGGATCAAAGTCATATGGCGTTCTAAAAGTTTTAATCCTGTGTAGAAAGATGGCTTTAAATTTACTGAGACTACAAAAACTATGACAATAGGCCTACATAGTTTCTCAATTCTCTTTGCCATTACGAGTATTATTGTTGTATTATTGTTGTATTATTGTAGTTGCCAGAAAATAAATGTTTTCATTTCATTTCATTTCATTGTTTCCCCTAGATACTCATATCTAATACGCTGGCCCAAAATGATTTGGCCTTTTCACATACATTTTTTGAACTCATTCGCGGAGGCAGGCTATTTTCATCTACTTCGCGGTTTCTGCTATTTCATTCAAAGCCAATTCCATACCACGTTCGCAAGTACAGTCACCTGCAATAATATGTTACTCTTCGAAGGCCGCAAAAATATGTGACACGCCCTTATGGCTCTACAAATAAGATCGTGTCATATATTTAAGCGGCCTTCGGGCCCGATTCGGATTTTGAAATAGACATCTATTACATAGATATCTTTTAGACATCACCAAGATACGATAACGATATGTTAAAGATCTAACCTGTCAAATTTGACATTTGCGCGATTCTGGAGATACTATTGAACGATTTCCAGAGGATATGACTTAGAGATCCAATTCACATCTAATAGATATCTTACTCTGTCTAACATAAAAGTGACATTGGTTGCCCGAATTGCGCTGCAAAAGAGAACTAGTTGATATCTAAACTATAACGTATCTAGAATGGATCTTGTACGTGCCGTCTCTTGTGAATATCTTGAAGTTCGAATACGGCAGTTCGTTGTGTGTCATATGACAATGTACAATGTACAGATGTCGTACAAGTACTAACTACTAGCGGATAGTAGTAGTGACTAAGCCCATACTTTCTCGTCCTGCAAAAGAAAGTGGTAACTAAATTCGGTTTGTTTATGGCAGCGCCCGGGGCTAGGCCTTCTACAGTTTACGGCTTATTGTCTCTGAGCCTTTGTAGGTGCCTACCACGGTTACTAAACACTTTCTACGTTTTTGGGAGCTTTCAGATTGGTAACCGTGCTTTAGTAAGTTAAGTACCTACCTAAGTAATTACTGAAGTACTTATGCAAGTTAAAGCCTTATTTTACTGGTGATTTACGGTAGAGTAAGCGAGGCAAGCGCGCAACGAACTTTCAGCGAATTTGCTAAGAATTTGAAAAAAGATAAGTCTGCAACGATTTTGATAGCACACGCAGTGCAAGTGTGTGTGTGTGTGAATTATACGTCATCATTTCATAGAAGTTTGACGTTAAAATAACACTTGCATTGCGTGTGCTATCAAAATCGTTGCAAACTTGTCTTGGTCTGACTGTAGATTACTTCTCATTACATTTTTGTTAAGTAATCTTTTTCATTTAGATTTTCATTTAGGGTTCTTAAAATGTAATTGTTCCTACCTATTTTATTATTTATTAAAATCAATTATTACCGATTTCGAAACCCCGCGAACCACAAATTTAATCGATTATCGATGTAACCTATCAAACCCCACGATGACAGATAAACTCCAGTTACGCGCATGCGCTAACAGGATGCGCGCGACGCGCCACGAATCATTAAACAGACAGATTAGCATGCATTTGTTTTGTTGATTGGAGCTGGGATTACCTACAACCTAGCTGACTCTGAGAGTAACACGGTATTGTAATACCCACATACCTGCCCGTCTGCCTGTCCTGCTTAATCTACGTTTACGCCTTATAAGCGCAGAGGGTCTACCGCGCTATTTAGTATTTTCGTAGTAGGCCTTCTGAGACTTAAATAACTCATGGATCACATTTTTTGATGCGTACCTTACCGGTGCTTAAAGTACGAGTACTTTTTGACATTACATATATAAAAACCAGTTATAAATATCAAGTTTTATATCTATAATTTTTTCGTCACATCATTAACGTTAAAATCGACTTTACCTCTACAAATAAATAACATTTTTCTCACTCTGGAGCACTTGTAATCGACGGTGGACTTACCTGCAAAGAAAAAAAGAAACATATTTAGTATTTTTATTAGTTACTCTTGTTTTTCCCGATAACAAAGGTTTTATGTCATATTCATAAGCATCAGTCGGATCGGACTGTTCCGTACAAAAACATTTTTCATAAGAATTTATTTTAACGCGATTATAAACTTTTCAAGCAGGTTCTCTATCTTTTGTGACAGAAAACGAGCTCCTATACCTGTAAATCTTGAAGAAATTCGCGTTTTTACGGAACAAGTACACAAATTCGTAAAATGCCCCATAGGAATGGTTCTCAGCTTTTTTGACAATGCGAGCATTGACAGCCGGCATCTCATTACCTATTAATGTATTCCATGTCATGTCTACAGTTAATAATCTATGTCCCGTGCCGTGACTGTGACATAATGCCACCCATACATACGATTACGGTGCGGGCCATACAGGAATCGTCACTGTATTTGTATTGTTTTATTGTCAGTCATATGCGTAAGCTTGAGGATTTGGAGACTGGCCCTTATTTGTTTTTATCATCAGTATTATCACTAAGGGCGAACTTTAAGATGACGTTCGGATGGTAACTGTATGCTTTACTATTGCAGCGTTGCAGCGGGCACCTTATCGCTTTCCTTGATGAAATATTATTATTATGAGCCTATATTGTCCCACTGCTGGGCATAGGCCTTCCTCTTATTTCTCCACGTATCCCTATCCCCTGAAGTCTCCCACCAGTCTCTGTCATATTCGTCAACCTCATGCCGCCATCTCCAACGAGGTCTGCCGTGACGCCTACGCCTTACAATCCGTGGGACCCAGAACGAAATAAGTGAGGGATTAAGCGTCATACTGCACGATTCGAACTTTAAGATACGTCAATTAATAGATCTAGAAACGATATGGATTAGATGTATAAGTGTCAAATGTGACGTTTCTTCAAACAAAAAAGTCACTTTTGACACTGACACATCTAATCCATATCGTTTCTAGATCTATTAATTGACGTATCTTAAAGTTCGAATCGGGCCGATAATCGTGGCAGTGATGCGGTGGACACTGACAGATACAGCGGCGATATGATTCAGCCATGCGGGATACCACATAATCCTTACCAAACTTGCTACCTATTAGATTTGGATAGGGGATCGATGTGGAAACTGATAATGACGATATCTACAAAATCTGGAGATTCTGAGCGGCTACCGCGAAAACCGAAATTCGCAAATTGCGGGGATCTTTCCCTTTTACTCCAACGAAGGCGTAATTAGAGTGACAGAAAAATCCCCGCAATTTGCGAACTTCGATTTTCGCGTTATAGCCCTGGGTTCGAATTCTGGTAACGGCATCGGCATGTATCATCGCCCACACTATTAACTGATCGTTCGTGAACCTTATTACAAAAGGCGTAAGGTCCACCGATGGACAGTTAAGAGTGTTGCTGTTTGCATGTCTATAATGAATACTTATATTTTTTCTGTATTTAATTTAAAGGTGTATGTGAAGTCCCCAATCCGCATTGGGCTAGCGTGGGGACTATAGCCCAAGCCCTCTCGCGCATGAGAGGAGGCCTGTGCTCAGCAGTGGGACGTATATAGGCTGAAATGATGATGATGATGATGATTTAATTTAAAGTTTTTGGTTAAATAATCCCCTAACCTGAAAGGGGTAAAATTAAACTTATAAGTTGAAAAAAATCAGTGACGTTTACCACTTGTGATTTTAAATCACAAGTTGTACTAATTAACCGCTTAAGGCTTTAATAATAAAAGTTACAAACTACAAGTATTTCCGTCAAAATAGTAACTTTTTTGTTAATATACAGAACACCAAACAGCACTTAAAGTATCTATTGGCTATTGTACATGCCTGTCCTGTCACCCGAGTGACGCTACACCGTTTTACCTTAACAAGGCATGTACAGTGAGTTAATAGCTATTATTCTATATGTACTTAACTTAATATGATATATTAAATAAATTACAAGCAAGTAATTCTAAAATAGTCTCTTTTTGTCAGTCTAGAGAACCCCAAAAAGCACTTAAAGTAAACTTTAAAGCTATTGGCTACTACGCGTCTGTCCTGTCACCCGGGTGACAGCGAACACGCGCGGAAACGCTTTTCGCCTTAACCGGTACATTCGGTGTGTTAATTGCTATTGTTCACTATATTAAAGCTTTTGAGTAAACAGAATTATTTCTTAACTTTTTATAGGCATTTACTTTCCATCATTCGCAAAATTTATAGAAATATTCTTATTTAATAGATTTTTTTACAGAAAAGTCATTTTAAGCTAACTCTGCCACCGATTTTGCAATTGACAAAGGATTTGTCCGACTCTATCTTGAAATACGGATGATCGAAGTTAAACATCACAAGACGTAAGAAATATACATACGATACATATGAGTATACACTTAATAATATCATATTTATATTATTTTAAACGGGTCACTCACGTATTATTAAGTCGTATAGCTCGACATGTTTCGATCCAATTTACGAGGATCCTCTTCGCGAAGCAACGACTCGCCTTCACTGGTCGAGCTCGACACGAAACATGTCGAGGCTGTTCGAAGTGAGTGACCCGTTGAAAATAATTTTAATATGCTTGATCTCAAGACAAGACAAGACAAATTATTTATTTGTAAACATAGGTAACAGTGTTGGATAGGTACAAAAAGTATTTGAGAACGCTATGTTTCGCCGACAGGCATACAAATTTAAAATAAGGTATACACATACCAATTAAATTACAAGTATATTTGCTTGTAATAACAAGCAAATATACTTAACTAAAGAAACATCTCATGGGAGATTTATAGTTAAAACACTTATATTTTTTCTCTAACTACACTACATCCCTGTTAATGTTAACTAGGTACCACTATGAGTTCTTCTGAAAGTAAACTACCCAAACGTGAACTGGAAGAGATTCCTTAAAGGGACAAGTTAGCTTAAAGAATAAAGATCATTTATTTCAGCTAAAAGTTACAGACGCACTATACCTATGGGGTTGTGCACAAATCACGCGAGGTGTTTACGGCTACTTTTTGACTCCCCCTCCCCCTTGGTGATATTTGGTGAGGATTTTGGCTATATATTAGGTTTTTTTTTCTTAGTTTCGATCTCTTAAGAAAAATACACGAGAGGTTTCCTTATACCCCCCTCCCCCAACGTGATCTATCGTGATTTTTTCGTGACCCCCCTTCCCCTATCGAACCTCTCGTGATTTGTGCACAAGCCCCATATAGCGGCGAATGTATTATCATAATAAAATACAATCACAAATAATATAAGAATAAACGACTCATTTGAAACGAATCCCACGCCTTTGCAGTGTTATGTCAACTAACGACAACGTTAAAAAAATGTCTGACGAACAGCACAATGTTTTTTTTTACTTAAAACAAGCAGACATCAACATAGAAGAACAACATTACGTTAAAACAATTAATTTACCTGTCAATGTGTTAGTTTGGCTAGTTTTTGCCACATGATGTCATGTTGTTTAGCTTTAGGTCATTGATTTAAAAAAAAACGTGTATCTTCAGGTGTTAACTATTTTAAATTCGATAATGACTCACGAACTATGTTACTATGGATAAATTAGTAATAGAATTTAAGCCTTTTTCATTTATAAGCTAAAATGCTCATTATTGTATTGATTTTTGGTAGAGAATCACCAAATCGGGAGTCCGTGGATATCAGGGGGAGAGGCTTGCTGCTGCCAGCAGCAGTGGGACACTAATAGGCTAGGAAAAATAAAAGAACTATTTCTATAGAAATTTGGCAACTTCTGGGCCCTATTTCACCAACGTAACGGGTGCGACATTTGTCGATATCACTGTTACTGACGTCACAGGCTTCCATAGGCTACGGTAACCGCTTACCATCAGACGGGCGGTGTGCTTGTTTGCCACCAACATGTTCATTAAAAAGAACTCCACTATATCGCTAGTTAATAAGTACTTATTTTGCGAAGCTAATGACAATTGTCACAACAAATACGACAATTGTCACGAAATTCCGACACAGAACTCATTTGCTATCAAGAATTACCGAAAGTTCTTTGAAATCTTGTGACAATTGACATCATTATCATAACAAGAGAAATACCTGTTTTTTGCCGATATAATAAAGTTTTTTTAAATAATACCATGATGGTGACAAACAGGAATTTGGCCCGCCCGATGATAAGCGATAACCGTAGCCCATGGATGCCTGTGACATCAGCAACAATGAGACTTGTCGAATTGTCGCACCTGTCACGTTGATGAAATAGGGGCCTGATAATTCTCTTTGGTACAATTGCTAGCCGTAAGTCTCAATAAAACTCAAGGGAATGCTCTTTCACTTAAATCATCAGTAATTACTAATTAAGTGTATTTTTAAGTATTTAAAACATCACTTAAAAATTTCAGCTCTTAAAGAGTCTTAATACTTTTAATCGGCCAATCAGGAGGCTCCATTATCACTAATGGCTCTTAATGAAGTTTATGTAAGGGTTAATTGCGCTTTAAATATTTTTATTCACCCCTTAATTGAGTGAGACAGACGGTAAGAGGAGTAAAGTATTAAGACGTGTCGAGTTAAGGAGAGGACTCATTGGTGACAAGGATGAGTCAGAAACTTAAAAAGGGTAGGTAAATAATCGGTTTTAATTAATTGTCTTTACTTCGTTAAATTTATATTAAATCTGGTAAATGACATTTCACATTCCGTACAATATAAGTTCAATTATACCATTTTCCTAAAAATTCCTGCCCTGAGTTACGAAAACGTACCTATCTAATATTTTTTTTCATCCCAAATTTCGTGTTTATTCCGCCCAGAATGAGGAGATATTCAAACTTTAAATATGGTAAAATTTGACATAAAAATCAAATAAGTACATAATGAAAATCGGCCCGAATAATAAATCAGTTTGACATACGCACGAAAAGTGCTATTTCACGCACTAGTGCGGGAAAATAGGACCATATGTATGTACTGTAAAATTACAATATTTATATGGACGCTTTCATTATTTAATGTAATGTATTTTTACTATTTGCTGTTATAGCGGCAAAATGAACATTGGAAAATTTCAACTGTCCACCTATTTTTATGTCTGCCATTGTGTCACACTTCGGGTGTGGATCCCTAAAACTTAACTCCTCTTTTGCTGCACGTCCACACCTTAACGGAACCAAAACAAAAAACAGTTTTGATTTATCACGCAATTAAATAAATTAATTGTTATACTTGCAGTTGCGATATGACAGGCCTCTGTCATAATATCAAAAAAACTGGCCAAGCATACTTTTAATGGGCAAGGGCGTATTGCGCCATGCTAGGCGCTTTTTTAGTTTGCATCCAAAATGGGGGTAATTATGACATATTTGAAAATGCGAATGTTATAAAATTATGGTTAATGGGCTGTGAAATGAGATGGGGTATAAAAACATGCATTGTGTCTGCAGGTAGCAGTCATTGGTACTATCACTTTACTCCGCTGGAAACATCGTAGATTGGATTTAAAAGTTTTGGCGCATCGGAAATCAGTTCATACATAAATTATTTTCATTAAACTAACATAGAACAACTAATAACTAGATGGTGTTTAGACTGTTTAGCAAAAATGTGTCAACCCACATTCATTTTGCAAATAAAATGTCAACTTTACGAGTAAGCGTCAATCTTTTGAGTTGACATCTATACACGGTGTAACATGAGTAAACCGAATAATTTTAACAGCGTATTCCTGATCATATTTAGAGACAAAAATGTCCTATAAACTTTTTTGAAATTCGCCTAGTTAGGTTAGTTAGGTAGCTTCAAATGCCCGGAGGGCAAACCGTCCAGAAATAGGAGCCTGTAATTGAGCCGGAGAATTGTAAACTAAATGTTTTTTTTTAAGAAACAGTGGAAAATTTGCTATTTGGGGAAAAGATCTATCAATACACTCTCTTAAAAATAGACTAAATGATCAAATAAAACCATGTCATTAGATTTATCCCGGATATAGGACAAATATCATTTAAGGTTTATCTAGGTACTGAATTTTTTTATTTATTCTAGTCAATAAATCTTTAATTATCTCTTTATATATGTCACTTTAATTATTTACTGATACGCAGTGGTATTCTTCACGCCCTTGTTAAAATAAATTAACATAGCAATTTACGTAAAGAGCATTTAATCTGATTACTGGAAATGCCGCGAATCTCCCGACATTGACAGATGTTTTTCACTCCTTAATGGTCGAAAATGGCGGACTGTCGGCGTTAATGTCAAGTTCGTGATAATTGACCATTAAGTTTTGAACAGGTGTCAACTTGAGTGTCAAGGAGTGGGTCCGGGAAAGATGGACGGTTTGGGAAGTGGATGAAAGGGGAGGAGTGCTAAGTGTATCAAATTAGTTCACAGCCAACAAGCACGTAGGCTACCTAGGATTTGCCGTAGAATAAGGATTTAAGTCCCTTATTAGTAGGTACTTTTTTATTCTGACGTGGATGAAATAAATCTCCTTTTTTTGGATTTGGTGAGACCAGTTTATGACTTATTTTAGGGGAAAAAAGTAGATAGCAGAAATATTTACTCAAGTCCAAAACAGGGGCTTTTAGTACTCTGACTAATAGGAGGATCACAATTTTTGGCACAAACAAAACAACCTACATCGAATGATTGTAGATCTTGTTTCTGAGTTTTCCGATATAAGAGCATGAACACAAGATGAAAATATTTTTTGTCTATAAATATTTCTGTTTACTTTTTCTTCTCCTTCCTAAACTAAAATTAATTGAAATTATTGTAGGTACTTTTTGGAATTATTTTAGAACCGATATTTTTTTCATGATATTTTTATTCTTTATATTCAAAAACTCATTGTCACAAACTGGACTCGAACCGCGACCTGCGCAGGAGTGCTACTCGTGTAAGATAATTTAATAAAGTGATACCAATAAATAAAGCTGGTTAACTAAGCGGCGCGCGCGCATGTAAAGTTCAAAGGCGAATATAAATGTCACTGCGCACGAATTATGCTGTAACTCAGAGATACTAGTTTGTGCATACGGTTGCACTTGCATATTTATTGGTATTATTTATCTTTTTTTATTATATATATTAAAATGAGGCATTCACGTAGTTTAAGTCGAAGATTTGCTTGACATGTTTCGCTCTATAATAAACTTCGGCACTTTATAACACGGCATAATAAACACGGCTTATAACAAACTTCTTCGACTTAAAATACCCAAATGATCCGTTTTAATATATATTTTATATGATATGATTGTGTCTTAGGGAGGTGTTGTTATTAAAAATATCTATCCTATCTCAGGTATTTGAAGAAATAAACGATGTAGGTAATTGTGGCAGTTACAATTTAGATTCTACATTTAAAATTTTCAATCCCTTCATAAGATAAGGAAGAATATTCGGTAGAAAGTTTTTTTTAATAATCAATAGAATCTTGGATTAGACCTGTGACTAATAGGTCAGTAAATGAATGCTCAAAAAACGTTGTAGAGGGAAATGCTAGGAACACAATTTTTGACTCCGTAACTTTGTTTAGACTAGTTAGGAGGTGAACATATCAAAAGTCCCCGGCTGTAGCCCCGGTGCTGCGGGGTAGAGGGGGGTAAGAAGGTCGAATTTTTCGGTTTTTCAATGATATCTTGGAAACTTTGCATCTTAGCGACATGACTACTAAGACAAACCGAAAGCTCATCAAATTAGTTACAAGTTTTATCAAGTCAAGTTTTTCGATATCTTGAATAGTTTTTGAGATACCCGCTCTTGAAAGTTTATTTAGGGATTTTAATTTTATCTTGATATCTACATCAGTGATGCTGTTAGGCCATGTTTGGTATCATTTTCGTATAAATCGGGGGTGCTGAATTCATTTATGGTATCACATTGACACTATTCCGAAGTAAAACCAAAATTAAACAAAATATATTTTTAAAAATCCCTCTTCACGCTTAAACCGCTGAACCAATTTCGTTGAAATGTTGTATAGAAATAGTTTCAGTCTCGACACAGGACATAGGATGGTTTTTATAACCAAAAGCATCTTTTGAGGATGTGAAAAGTGGGGTGGAAGTTTGTATGAGGAGTCAATAACCGCTGAACCGGTTTAGGTGAAATTTAGGATGGTATACATATGTGATTTAGATGAAAATGATACCTAACATGACTTCAAACTTTACCTTAAGCAGTATTTACCTCAGGAATTCAGTTTCGTCGACGAAGTTGAATTCCCCCCATACTCCATTTCACAACTTTATAGGGTGATTATTGAGATAAAAAGTATCTTATGTCCTGTCTTGGGACTCGAAATATCTGTATACCAAATTACAATTAAATCGGTTGAGCGGTTTAAGCGTGAAGAGGAATTTAAAAAAAAAGGTATTTGTTAAAAGCTTATATGTTTTTTCTAAGGAATGGTGTCAATGTGATACCAAAAATGAATTCAGCACCCCCGTTTTATACGAAAATGATACCAAACACGGCCTAGCAGCTTCACTAATGTAGATATCAAGATAAAATTGAAAGCCCTAAATAAACTTTCAAGAGCGGATATCTCAAAAACTATTCAAGATATCGAAAAACTTGACTGAATAAAACTTGTAACAAATTTTATCAGATTTTGGTTTGTCTCAGTAGTCATGTCGCTAAGACGCAAAGTTTCCAAGACATTAGTGAAAAACCGAAAAATGATACCTTCTTTCCCCCCTCTCCCCCCCAGCACCGGGGCTACGGCCGGGGACTTTTGATATGTTCACCTCCTAACTAGTCCAAACAAAGTTACGGAGTCAAAAATTGTGTTCCTAGCATTTCCCTCTATAACTTCTTATTTCTTGGCCTATAACTAAAAACATTGTCAAATATTTGATTAATTTTCATATGATAACTTGCATCTCACAAATCTTATCCTAAGGGGGGTTAAAAGTTTAACAACTTCTTGTTGATATATTTTATACGTAGTAAATATTTCACACGTTTAATTGCTTTAATATTATACAAAATTAATGTATGCGCATACGCATACAGCAGTTATCGCGTATTATTAGTGAACTCATAAATAACCAGGAGGAAGTGTCCGGTTATTTATAATAAGCGGTTGAAATGTCAAGTCGGTGCACTGTTATGATCGTAATAAGTCAATGCAATATCTTACGGACATGTAGAATTGTTGACATGTAAGTATGGATCGTTATGGATAGGTTTTATCAGTGTTGCCAACTCGGATTTTGAAAAAATGCATAATGTCTAGACTATGCCAAAATGAAGCCAAAGATTTTTAAAACACTAATGCTAAAAAATGCTACAATATCACTTGATATTAGACACTTAAAACCAGAGATGCGAAAAATACTTTATAAAAAGTATTTAAATACAAAATACAAATACTTCCTTTTTAATACTATTTCAAATGCAAAATACAAAATAGTTTTTGAATTTGTATTTAAATACAAAATACGAAATAGGTATTTTCAAAATACTTTTTTAAAATACAAATATTTTTCAATAAAAGGTACCCTGAGTAGTGAATACCTAGTCTGAATTAAAAAGTATTACTCGGAATTTCCGAGTTGAAGAGACTCTCTTTATTCTTTGAAATCAATCCTCTATCTAAAGTGCAAATTTCTAGTTGTTTGCTCATATTAACCGGTAGGATGTAGGTAGGAATGATGGTTTTTATCGATCAACTTTTAAAAGCATTACTTTGTAATGTTTCACAGCTAGTATAATGCCTCTCGTTAGTGTGATGAAAACGTTTCGTTTGTGTTTCACCAGGGCAGAAAAGTTTGTTCTCCTCTCGTGCCTTGAAACCCTCCCAACGCTCAAGATTCCACTTTTTTAACCACTCGCTACCCTTGTGGTCATGTGCGACGTTACTAAACAGATTCAACAGTTCCATGTTAAAAGAATGAGAGAGTTGCCAGGATTGTAATATCAGAAGAGATTGTAACTCCTACCTACATTACCTACCTACTGTAAAGTATTTTGTATTTTGAAAATAGAAAATAGGTCCCAAAAACTATTTCAAATAAAATACAAAATAGTTTTCTTCAAAAGGTATTTAAATACAAAATACAAAATAGGTATTTTGCATTTTGTATTTGCATTTTAAATACAAGTATTTCAAATAAGTCACATCTCTGCTTAAAACACATACAAATTCAAATTTATCGTCTTTTTCTACTGACAACATCTGCTTGACCAACTTTATATAGTCCGTTGACGTCCATCCGTGCACAAAAGTCAAAATTCATATGAAAATATGAACCACATAAGGCGATGGCGCATATTGTTGCTGCCAAGTTGGTGCAAACTTGGCTTAGACTAAATTATGCTAAAAAATATGCCAGATGCTAAATGGAAAATTTTGGTGCCAAAGCGAAAATATGCCAGATCTGGCATCATTTATGCCAAGTTGGCAACACTGGGTTTTATATAACAGCAGAACTTAATAGCTACTAGCACAAGCCCCGGCTTCGCACGGGTTCTTAAAAGCGTTATTTTTTTTCGACATTATTAGCAAATATCTTCATATTTCAACCAATGCCCACAAAACCTTAACAAATTATACACTTAAACATTCATTAAAAATCACTCTATTGATAGGTGAAATGAAAATCCGCTCAGCGGTTTTTGAGTTCATCGCGAACATACAGACAGTCAAACGCGGCAGGGGATTTCGTTTTATAAGATGTAGGATATACAATGGGTAGGTAAATACAATGTCTATGATGCTGAATTAAAAAAGGGGGATAACTACCCTTATAGGATCACTTTGGCCAAAATCAGAACTCTTATATGATCACTTTGTTCTCCGCCTGTCTGTCAAGGCCCTTTATCTCGGGAACGCGTAGAGGTATCGAGTTAAAATTAAAACCATATATGTACATATATAGTCAGGTCATCTTCACGAAATCTAAGGTACGTAAACACAAAAAAAACCTATGTAAGTAGGTAATAATGTATATAATTTTCCAATAAACCACGTTAACATTGTTGACACAACCCACGAACTGATTGTCATTCCGACTCGTCACAGTCCACGAATCATAAATAAATCGGACGATTCCCATAACAATGGCGGACAATGGCGGAAACCGGGCAAAACATTATTTAAAACGTACGAAATATTATGATAACATATAACACAGACAGTTTCACAGACATGATACAGTCAGCTCCATTTTTCGACTTATACAGAACCCTTTAGAGTACAAATTTCGTCGGGTGACAAGCAAAAGTCAATGAGTTTTATCAAAAAATTAAAGTAACATTGCACTTTATTACACTTGTAACACGGTTTATTGTTCAATAATTTCAATGGTGTTAGTAAGTGACTTTTGCTTGTCACCCGACGATATTATGTACTTTTTTCAAGAGACATTAATATTATGTTTTGACTTAAAACCACTTTTTTTTTCACTGCAATACGTTTTATAATTAGAGCCCTGTTTCAGGGGCGATATCTTACCAGTGCTAGTGATTGATTAAATATCTTCTAAAGTGTTATCGATATCGACATCAAGCAATTTCTAAATCATAATAACAAATGTGACTCGTCCTATTTTGATATCGATAATAATAAGGACATCAGCCGGCCTAGCCAAGGTGACAATCGCTATCGCTTCGACAACGAAACGCTTTATGTCTCTCTATCACTCTTCCTTAATAGTGCGACAGTGACAGTTGCGTGTCGATCGCTACGGAACCTAAGCGATTGGCATGTTGGCTAGGCGGCCAGCACAGCACACTATGTACGTAGAATTCAAAATTGTTACGATAAGTAGCAATCTCAAAACAATACTTAGAACTATAATAGATAAGCCTCTGCACCAACAAACTTGATCAAAGATTAAAGTGTATATGGGAGGATATCGCAGATCGTTAATTGTTAAAAACTAGCAATAATAGCAGGCGTGGCTCACTCCGTGATTTCGTAGCTTTAGCTAAAAGTCCATCCGTTCGACCCCGATTTTGGGTTTTGCCATAAGCCGCGCGTGACGCTGTCGCCACCTAGCGGCCATATCTGTGCTGATCGTAACAGACGCGTTTTGTTAGAGAGTGAGTCTTCTGTACCTAGGTACTATTATTAGGTCCTTACATATGAAATTGGCGTTTGGCGAACTGGCAACTTTGGTTCAAAATATGTGGCGTTCGGCTAGGAATTCCAAATTCAAATTTATTTCAAATTTAAGACCATGTATTTCTGTGTTCGAATTACGAAATTTATTTGTTATCGCGTCATTTGTTTTTCTTTCACATCGTTCTGTTCACAATATGGAGAACTTAAAATATCGCTATATTTACGAATATGAGTTTCACCTCGGCACTAGTGCTGCAGAAACGGCTCGTAGGATTAACAATGCGTATGGGGAAGCTACTGCAAAAGAAAATACGGTACGTTATTGGTTCCAACGTTTCCGTTCTGGAAATTTTGACCTACAGAACAAGCCCCGTGGACGGCCGGAGACAGAAGTTGATAACGAAGAATTAAAAGCAATTGTGGAAGCAGATCCATCGCAAACCACGTCAGAGTTAGCGGCAGGCTTCGGTGTGAGTGATAAAACCATTTTGATTCACTTGAAACAAATTGGAAAAGTGAAAAAACTTGAAAAATGGGTACCGCATGAATTGAGCGACGCAAACAAAGAAACACGCGTCGAGTGTTGCGTTTCACTTCTCAACCGGCACAATAATGAAGGCATTTTGAATCGTATCGTTACTTGTGATGAAAAATGGATCCTGTACGATAACCGGAAACGTTCTTCACAATGGCTGAACCCAGGTGAACCAGCCAAATTCTGCCCGAAACGAAAGTTGACTCAGAAAAAGGTACTGGTAAGTGTCTGGTGGACTAGTGCCGGTGTCATCCATTACAGTTTCTTAAGATCTGGGCAAACAATCACGGCTGATGTGTATTGTCAACAATTGCAAACGATGATGGAAAAGCTAGCCATTAAACAACCCAGACTGGTCAATCGATCTAGCCCACTGCTGCTTCAGGACAATGCTCGACCACATACGGCACGTTTGACGGCCGCAAAACTAAGGGAGCTGCGACTGGAATGTCTTCGACACCCACCATACTCCCCGGACCTTGCTCCAACTGATTACCATTTTTTTCGGAATTTGGACAACTTCATGCAAGGAAAAAAAATCAATTCTCACGAGGCTGTCCAAACGGCCTTCAAAGATTTTATTGATTCTCGCTCACACACTTTTTTTAGTAAAGGAATCAATGAACTACCTTCGAGATGGCAAAAGTGCATAGATAGCCATGGTACATACTTTGACTAAATAAAAAAATAGTTTCATAAAAAAAAATCGTTTTCATTTCTGCCATATGAAACGCCAATTTCATATGTAAGGACCTAATATTTATTCTGTGATAATAGTAAGAGGAAAATAATTGCGAATATGTGTGACACATTTTATTTCGCAACTATGTATGTACGAGTATTCAAAAACACTTCATCCCTAGTTGTCACTTCGGTCACGTACGGTATACATATGGAAGTTCCTTTGAAGCAATCTGCTTTTCAAATTCCCGTGCGCTGTCTGGAAATATGCGGGGCAAGACCTCAATTCCCGAACAAATAGAATCGTTAATGTATACATGGTGTGTCTGACCATGGGGCTTTAAATCCAGGACTCGATTTTACTCGCTATACTGAGCTACTTTTATTATGGGACCAACCCTAAAAGCGGGGAAAAACAATTGGCTTTTCCATAGAAAATGTCGACATCTGATCAGCCATTTATTCGGGATTTCGAGGTTGGTGCCATAGTAAAAGTAGTTCAGTTTAGCGAGTAGAATCGAGCCCTGGATTTAAAGCCCCATGGTCAGACACACACTGTATATGTATATGTATTACGTTACTAATTCGTGTAAGTTGTATATGAATATTAACATAGTGACCCGTTTCACCTGCCCTTAAGTGCACTTCTAATATTTTATCAATCTAACACAGTATTACAAAATTATCTGTGGCTTCCAGTATCACTCATTTGATAAACATTATTTTATCACAGCGATACGATAAAAAACATGTTGGCCTACGCATTTACATAGATAAACAAACAGATACATTTTTCGTAATACCAACATAATCTTTATTCTTACCACGAGTTTGACACTGACATTATTTACTAGCGTGTCCGTAACTTACTTTCTATGCATCTCGTTCGTACTGGCATATTAGTGCGAGCGAGAAGTACCTATGGAAAGTGTTTCATTATTTTTTTTTTACATCTCCAAACAATACAGTTTCTCAAATATGTATGTCTTGTATTTTAAAAGTCTTGATTTTCTTTAACAATGTTGTAAAGTCATGTTTTATAGTAGCAAGTGAATTACCAATCGGCCTTGATCGGAGCCGATCGGGGGCGTTCGGCGATCTATCGCCCCGATCTACCGTGGGCGGAGGCGCCGGCGCAGGCAGGTGACGTGCTATATGGAAAAGGCTGTGGGTTTGTTCCAGACCTGCGATATATTCTTATTTACTAATTATAGTATACTGCCTTATTCGAACTTCAAGATATTCACAAGAGACGACACGTACTAGATACGTTATAGTTTAGATCTCAACTAGTTCTCTTTTGCAGCGCAATTCGGGCAACCAATGTCACTTTTACGTTTGATAGAGTAAGATATCAATTAGATGTGATTTGGATCTCTAAGTCATATCCTGTGGAAGTCGTTCAAGAGTATCTCCAGAATAGCGCAAATGTCAAATTTGACAGGTTAGATCTTAAGCATATCGTTATCGTATCTTGGTGATGTAATGATGTGTAAAAGATATCTAATAGATGTCTATTTCACAATCCGAATCGGGCCTTCAAGACTTTCCTGTCTGAAGTTTGGCAAAGGCATCGTCGCGTCTCGCTCTCGCGCATAGAGGTACTTACAATAATATATAGATGACACGGGGGAGGGGCCAAACGACCGAACGAGATGCACTTATGGAAATTTCAGTAGGAGTAGCAGAGAAAGCGGTATTGCTTGTCCTTGTCACAGTCTCACTTTTTGTTTGATCCCCACCAAAATTTTAGTATGGTTTATGGTGGGCAACAAATAACCCGACCGAATTAAGTAGATTGTTTTTGGTGTGTTATCAGGAATGTTAAAACGTGTTTTTAATATAGTCGCTTTGCGTATGTTGTGTCCCTCACGGAGCTCATCTATGTAATACTAGGTCTATGTCCGGACAGTGTGAAATGCACGCGCGACTGACATCATTTAGTTGTATAATACATATATTACACATGTTGTTTACTCTTTATATTTGTTTGTTTTAAAAGTCACAACAAGAGTAGCATTAGAAATTAAATAACTGCTTACAAAAAAACATAACAAGCTAATATTGTGTCATTTTCAAGTAGTAAAACCCACCAATTATTTCACAAAGCAAGGCCTAACATAATAGTCGTGAAGTGCGAATCTATCATCGGTAATTATTATTTTATTCAGCAAAATTAATAAATCAAGCGCCGGCGCCCGTATAGCAGAGTAGTTAGTACACAGAAAGCGCACTGTGAGGTAAACGTTCGTACTAGTGCTCGACATGCTAATGCCCAATCTCGGAGTAATTAACAATGGAGCCGCCATTAACAGGCGTTCCCCTCTGTCGAAAATAGGCGGCCAATGGTCAACCACATGTCAACCATATGTATGGACTGACGTTTATCTGACATGACGTACAGTTACATTTACATTTAACTTACATTTGATGTGCCCCTCCCCCGCAAAAAACGGCAGATTATTTTGTACCGAAAATTTTGGACATGGCGTCTCCGTTGGTTATATCCTCTAAGTGCCCAATAGATGACATGTTGCTGTCACCTCTATTGACAATGACTTAAATTTCAAGATGACATGTACTGGGACCGCGTCGAGCACCAGCATATTTACCTTATGTGTAGTGAGGTTGTAATTGTAATACAAAATTGAAATGAAACCTTAAACTAAAGGGATTTCCTTTATGTATAGATGTTTCAGCCAACGAAGCCACTTAAAATTGCAGGTAGAAAAGCAATGCAATTAGCCAAGTAACATAAAAACATATAGGTTGGTGAGCATCGCAATTTGCTTCTTTTTAATTTAAAATGATATAGGTATATGTAGTTAAAAAAAACTAAAATCGGCCAAGTGTGTCGGTCTAAGCATAATGGAGGGTTCCGTGCCTTTATACAATTTGAAAAAGCTATCTATATACAAGCAAAAGAGCGTACCACCGCGGATCTTACGTCCTTTAAAATCATTAAATGAAGAGGGAAGGTAAAAAAGTAAAAATAAAACTCATTAATGGCTCAGCTGATCATGTTCAAATCAATTGTCCTGAAAATTATTTATTACTTTAATTTTTGTTTATTCTTCGATTCAAAAGTTAAAGGGGGACGGGCATCTTTTTGGACGTTTGTAGCGATTATTACCAAGATAATTCACTTAATTGAAATGACACCTAAGGGGCTATTCACTAAATTACGTCATTTCAAATTAGGGGGGGTCTGGACATCGGATGATGGTAGCATGACGTAGGAGGAAACGGGGTCATTCGAAGCATGATTTTTGGATGATTTTAGGGGGGGGTCAAAAATCGACAAAAATGATGACGTAATTTATCGACAGCCCTTAAGTTATGCTAGTCGTAGTACGAGTAGTCAGCCTGAAAAGTTTTACCTACTACCTATTTTGATGTAAACTCTCTGTTTGTTATTCTGTGCACCGGCGCCCGCGCCGGCCGCTAACCCGCTATAATTACAGGGTGTTTAATGATATGCTCGGTTATGCTAATCCGAGACACTCGCTCCGAATGAAGGCTTTCGTCATGCCTAACTGCTATTAAGAAATCCGTAATCTAAATGACTACATTAGCAAGCCTGGATGTGTGAACATGAACATTAATTTCATTATTTAATAGCTCCTCTACACGATGGGCCAACGCCGGCCAATCCAAGGGACGCAGCCATGCGGTAGAATGAGATAGCAATATCACTTGCCTCTAACGCATAAATGCGTCCCTTGGAGTGGCCGGCGTTGGCCCATCGTGGAGAGGAGCCATTATAACAGGCCTGGAGTTACCATGATTACCAGTACAATTTGACACTGTGTTGACGGTTTATCCGCTTAACCCCGGGTTAGTGGGATGGTGCAAGTGAGCCTTACAAAGTTAACTTGTAAGGCCCACTTGCACCATTCTTGTAACTCGGGGTTAACCGGTTAAACCAGCAGTTACCATGGTTACCAGTACAATTTGACACTAGGTTAACGGTTTAAGCGCTTAACCCCGGGTTAGTGGGATGGTGCAAGTGGCGCTTAAACATACAAAATTCTATAAGCTTTTAGAAATCCAACTAGCCATATAATACTGCTTTTCCACTGAGGCAAAGAAACCAGCAGAGCGGAGAAGCGAATCAATGCTATTGGTTGATTTCCGCACGTCTCCTCCCATCTCCCTATCACCTTAATGGAGAGGCAGCGTAAGTAAGACAATTTTGAATTAAGAATACTTTTAGTAGTAGGAGTAAACTCTTTGATGTACAATAAGACTTTGTAAAAATAACACAAAATTAGTACGCATTGTACAAAGACTAACTTATCCCATACCATGCGTGTCTCACTCCGCGATTTCGTCGCTTTGCTACAGGTAGCTAAAAGTGCATCCGTTCGGCCCCAATTTTGGGGTTTGCCATAAGCCGCGCGTGGCGCTGTCGCCACCTAGCGGCCATATCTGTGCTGATCGTAACAGACGCGTTTTGTTAGAGAGTGAATCTTCTGTACTTAGTACTATTATTTATTCTGTGCCCATACTTTTTCGGGTCCACTCATTCCTTTGTATTCTACAAACCTAATAAAAGTTTTAAATAATGACACAAAGATAACCAGCATAATGAATCAGGCCACATTTCGCCGGTTTCAGCGTAACCTGACTCACAGATATGTGTACACTTATGATACTGTATGGGTACCTACTCGCAGGAATACTGCGCCTATCCCCGGCGGAATATGCGTCCGTATGAAGTGTGGTGTGAGTGTGAGACATTTACGAGTACAAGTTCAAGTGTACAGTGTTGCCAACTTGGCATAAATGATGCCAGATCTGGCATATTTTCACTCGCTTTGGCACCAAAAATTTCCATTTAGCATCTGGCATATTTTTAGCATAATTTAGCCTAAGCCAAGTTTGCACCGACTTGGCAGCAACAATATGCGCCATCGCCTTATGTGGTTCATACTTTCATACGAATTTTGATTTTTGTGGACGGATGGACGTCGACGGACTATATAAAGTTGGTCAAGCAGATCTTGTCAGTAGAAAAAGGCGGCAAATTTGAAAAATGTATGTGTTTTAAGTGTCTAATTTCAAGTGACATTATAGCATTTTTTTAACATATTTCAAAAAACTTTGGCATAATCTAGACATTAGTCTAGCATTTTTTCAAAATCCGAGTTGGCAACACTGCAAGTGTATAGTTAGACGGGGAAAATGGGAAATACCCAAACTAGGTAGATGCAAAGTAATCGTGCATACCATCGTCTAGGGCCGGGTCTGGGCTATAACCGCGAAAATCGAAGTTCGCAAATTGCGGGGATTTTTCTCTGTCACTCTAATTACGCCTTCGTTGGAGTAAAAGAGAAAGATCCCCGCAATTTGCGAATATCGGTTTTCGCGGTAGCCGCTCTGGCCCTCGAACCTGCCAAGCTAGCGCGAGAATGGAGCCGAATTTTATAATTATAATTTGGCCATTGAAAACGATGAATTTTATTCTAAACTTAAAATTTTGAAAGGCCCGTACACATTTTTAAACAGTGCCATCTCGCGAGTTTAAACCTAATACAAATAGCTGGTAAAACAAAATTCCTCTAAAGAAAACCTAACTAAATCGATCGATTTGTTTTAAAAATAATTGTGAGCATTCGTTCAGTTGATTTGAAAATGTGAGTTAATAAGTACATAGCTGTCAATTTACTATTTTTAGTTCTAAGTTACGTAAAAAAATCTAAATCTTCTTCAAGAATCACTCTATTAGAAAATCGTATAGGTGAAAATCGCATGAAAATTCATTCGGTAATTTTTCAGTTTATCGCGAACATACATACATAAAGACAGACGCGGCGGAGCACTTTGTTTTATAAGGTTAATACATGTGTATTAAGGGGCCCACTGATTAACAGTCCGCTGGACGGTATCGGCCTGTCAGTTGTTCGGAACTGTCAAAATTTTGTTCTAACTGACAGGCCAATACCGTCCGGCGGACTGTTAATCAGTGGGCCTTTTTAAGTACGAGTAAGTAATACAAATTGACAATTTCTATTGACACATAAACCCAAAGTAAACAGTAGCGTGCGACCTTAAAAGTAATTTAGTTGCAAAACAAAGATGGTATCTAGCGTCTTCCATATCGGCCCGACCTTGCGGACTTCGCAATTGTTGCGAATGCTCTATGTAAATACTAGTTGGAATGTGTTTTTGAAGTAAAAACTTCTTTAGCGGCGCTGTGCACTTTTTTGATAAGGAAAAAATGTTAAACTCGCGACAGGTCACGTGTCCGTAAGACGTAAGATTCGTGTAAGATTTCGTGATGGGGAAAAAATGTTAAACTCGCGACAGCGTAAGACGTAAGATGCTTCGTACGACGGACACGTGACCTGATCGAAAAACTGTTACAATGTCATTGAGTTTTCACTTCTGCGGGCACTCTCGGAGTGCAACCAGTAGTTTTTTTAGTAGGCGAATTTCTTATGACTCGTAAGCACCTAGGCTTTTCAGAAGTTGAAAAATCTAGATACTTACTTAGATATCTATCAGTAGCGGTGCCTAAAAATATTAGTAGGCATGCCGGAGCTAATTGTGCGTTTTTAGACACTAACTGAGGAAACGTGCTGAACTGACTGAAAACGCAACTTATCAAATTCAATTTAGTGGAAAACGTTTCACCATATTCGTTTGAATTTTAGTTTATTTAGAATCTAATGTTAGCGTCGCCATTTATCGCCTCCGAATAAAAGGCGAATTTATAAAAATGAAACACATTTTCCAAGATGGCGATTCATTGAGGCCCCAAACGTATGGTCTGAACATAATACGGAACCCTAAAAACAGGACCTTTTTATCAAAATACATATCAAATTTCAGGGCTCTTCTAGAAATTTAAATAGAAATAAATAGAAATAGAAATAGTTTATTCGCGGCATAAAAAATAGATAACAGACAAAGAGAAAAAAAAGAGGAACAAAAAAAAATACACTTAACATTACAACACATATCATTACATAACAGAACAAGTAAATAGCCACGAAATGGTCCCGACTCAGCATGGTGTTAGCCTTGATGGGCCAACGCTTCGAGCAATTTGGGCAATTTCGAGCTTTGTACTATTTTGATTGTGATATCAAATTTTGTAGATTTAACTTTTGTCAGCGAACTTCCCTCCATCTTAACGTCTGTCACATCTACTTATGTAAATAAACGATTACCCAACTCTGAAGCCTGGTCAGCTCGCCAGGTGCACACTGCACGCTGACAGGTACATAAGTATCTAATTTAAATACCGTTTGGTTTCGTCACTCTCAGAGTTCCATTCATTCATCTGATTAGAGTTTCACACTCATCTACTCGAAGGTTAGGTAGAAGAGCTCCCGAGGGATAAGTTCACCTTTGTGATACCATTTCTGTAATTTAAGTGAACCTAATCCCATCAAAAACATAAATGTAAAAAAGGAGAGCCAAGTTCAATACAAAAATTATGCTTGGCTGTGGGGTTCGCCGCAAAAAGAATGGAGATCTAAATGAGTACCAAGTTCTATGCAAAATCCAAATATGTATTTATAGGAACAAAATAACATTATAAACAAGTATTAAACTCTATTTCTTTGCTTTATTGGATACCTATAACAATTGCTGTTATTTAAAAAAAATGCGAGATCTTAAAGCAGGTTAGATTTGACTAGGCCAGTTTTCATTACATCAGTCATTTTATAAAGTTATTCAACATATATATTTTGTAATTCTGATAAAAACTGGCCAAGCCAAATCTAACCTACTTTAAGATCTCACATTTTTTTTAAATAACAGCAATTGTTATAGGTATCCAATAAAGCAAAGAAATAGAGTTTAATACTTGTTTATAATGTTATTTTGTTCCTATAAATACATATTTGGATTTTGCATAGAACTTGGTACTCATTTAGATCTCCATTCTTTTTGCGGCGAACCCCACAGCCAAGCATAATTTT
Source organism: Cydia fagiglandana (assembly GCF_963556715.1). NCBI lineage: Eukaryota > Metazoa > Arthropoda > Insecta > Lepidoptera > Tortricidae > Cydia > Cydia fagiglandana. Next base: position 15,026,267 of record NC_085951.1, on the reverse strand, counting down.
TGTATTGAACTTGGCTCTCCTTTTTTACATTTATGTTTTTGATGGGATATCAATACTTTTTGTAAAGAAAACTAGGCAGGTATTGAGATTTAATGTTTTTTCTTGTGTTTCCGCTGCATGTTTTTTACTTCTGTTCTTTGTATTAATTATGTGGTGCCGCGCGCCGCCAACGACACACCGTTGGCCGGTTGTTTAG